>NC_057801.1:449996305-450111703 GCF_018294505.1 Triticum aestivum
TAGACTCCATTTCTCTCTCTCTCTCTCACACACACACACACAAACTAAGACTCCATCTCTCTCTCTCCTCTCTCTCTCTCTCTCTCACACACACACACAGCACACACACACACTAAGACTCCATCTCACACACACATGATCTAGGCGGAGCATTTGTTCCTACCACCCTTCATCCAACCTTACTTGTATGATAAACAATCACCTTTATTTACTTGCATAACATGGACAAATTCCACTTTACTTTAGTAGTCAGCAAACTTATCATCTGTACCCTTATAAAAAAACGAGTTGGCAATGATGGTGTGCCTGCCATCTTGTAATACAGACCGTATGATCTATATCTGACGGATAGGAAGCAAACTATGATAATTTTACAAAAGATACCCGCACCTCTCTCCACATCATTATCTCCCGCAACCTCATTGCTCAGCAATTTAAAAAGGAATAAGTCTCTGGAACAATCTAGCATGCATGGTGGCCGCTGCCGCCTGCCGGCGCCGTCCATCCCCTTGCCTCCGCCCATTCCGACCACTAGTCACCACCACACTCCACTCCTCCTCGCTTTATCTCTCATCTTTCATTTTTTCGATGACATTCTCGAGATACCAGTTTTTCGATAAAATTCTCGAGATATCATTAGTTTTTACACATGCGATTACTCCTGCATGGGTCAATCACAACAGGTATTTTGTAAAAAAATGCATATTGATGTTCCGTGCAATGCACGAGAATCTTGCTTGTAATTATATAACGCAAATCACGAGCAGGAAGTGACATTTTTTTGACACAACCACTTTAACATGGCCACGTAAATCACGAGCAGGAAGGAGAAGGAAAGCGGGCTATGGAGTAACGTTTTTTACCACAATTTCTTTGGAAACTGAGTGCAATAATTGAGTAGTTTTGCAAACTACCATTACTAATACACCTGAAATGGTTCAAAACCTATACTCCCTTGCCAGCGCGCGCTTCCCGCGTGAAACGGTCAGCGTCACCCTGGAGCGTCAGTGTCGCATTAATGCCCAGCCAGAGCGGAGGCGACCTCTCACTGGCCCCGGCTTTGAAGTGGCGCGACGGCCGAGAGAGCGCCTCTTCCTAGTGCACGCGACTGCTCCGCGTCGAGACTGGACATAGGCCCTGTTTGGATCCATGGGTTAGAGTTAGTTTGAGCTAGTTCGGGCTCAAATAGCCCTAAAGTATCCAAGCATGAGGGTTTAAATTGGAGCAAGTTGCACCGAACCCACCAAAAAAAACTATCCCACCCAAGAGGTGCTAACTGGAGATAGTAGTTCTCATTGGTACCACTGAAAAATCACTTTTCTCTCTCCATGAAGTGCATTTATTGTCGATCTAACCCTGCCACCCAAACACCTTTTGGCTACAGTTAGTTCAGGGTTAGTCATGAGTTAGTCTAACCTCTAGCTAAGTTAGAGTATCAAACAGGAGCAGTATAGGACATGCAAGTTTCTCAAAGCATATATGCAAATTCGTACGTGAAAGGATTTTTTTCTTTTTGAAAACAGAACGTGAAAGGATTTTTTTAGAATGCTCTTGGCATGTCGCTAACATGTGATAGTTAACCGACCTCAATAGACGGCAGAAACGCCAGCCCGCCGCACTTTGATAGAGATGAGGAGGGAGAAGCGATATAGGCTGCTGGATTACTAGAGATAGGTGTCGCACGGAAGCCAAGAAATATGGTGATAGCGTGGGTTAGCCATGTACTAGTATGATGTAACTACACTGGGATGCCGTGTTTCGTACTCTTCAAGTCCACTGTGGAGATGATTGGTTAATTTTATATCGCTGAATCATATTAAATATTATGAGTGCAGACGCTCCGCCACGAGGTTCCTTGCTCCTTCTCGGTCGTCCGAAATCTATGTTCTTCCACTCTATTTTTTTTACGTGAGCTTTGTTCATCCTTTTGCCAACACGCGAGACATCTAGCATCAAGGCGCACGTGTTATGCAACGATCGTTCCATCTATAGGAAGAACACGTGGCACTGGAACTACGAGACGGACATGTACCCAGGAGTGGACGTACGAACCTGAGTAATGTAGCGCAGTAAGTGAAGTAGAAAGGCATAAATGGTATGAACATGCTTGGCATACAGGGTGTGTTTGGTTGCGTTCTCGTCTCAGCATAGTTGTTCCCTCTTCATGCATGCTCAACTCAACACCCCTCTTCATGCATGCTCTCTTCATGCATGCTTCTAGTGTATTTGTGCTAAACTAGTGTGGACTCATGCACCCTCCATACACTCTACCAAACACCCAAAAGTAGGTCAAGAAGGGAACTCTTGGGCAGCATTTGTCTCTTACTACGTACTACCACTAAATGTTGTACGTGCAATGCACGGTGATGTTATGGAGTACGTGCCTAAGTACTCTACTACTACTATATTAGTTGGAGGCACATATTAACTTTTATATTTGTTTACGTGTATGCCCCGAGACCTTCCAACTAGACGTGTCTTTCTCTCCAGGTCGCACTTTGTATCATTCATACCACTAAGTACTACTACGTGTGGTCTCCGACCCAGAAGTGGAAGAAGTGGAGACGCTCTACCATGCTGTTTTTTTACGCTGGGCTCTACCATGCTGTTCATGTCCCACTCCTTTCGCTGACGTGTGGGACATCCAGCACGTGCCGTGTTTGGCACCCTTCGTCGTAAGAGTTGAAACGCTAGCATTCATCAGAAATAAAAAATAATTATAAATCGGCAGTGATACATTTTTTTTGCGAACCAATCAGCAGTGATACTATACCACGCGATTTCCTTGCTCCTCGATATCGGAAAGAATACTTCTGTTCGCCAACATGTGGGACGTCGACCATCCTGGTCCACTTGCCATGCATGCAGAACTCCAAGGGAGAGTCACCTAGGTCCTCGCGCTGCAGTAACAATGACTAATGAGCCGTCAAATCACAGGCCCACTTCCCACTTTGAAGTTGCTTGGACGAAGGAACCATCATGACTTCATTGAATTCCGCTTCTTGAAGAAAACTACTGTACCAGCAGTACTGCTAGCTACAGTATTTACTCCAACAGAGGCCTCCTTTCGTTCATAGGATAGGAATATGAAAATCATAGGAAGTGAGATGACATGCATCTCAATTCCTATAGAGAAAGAGATGCCATTTGATGCATAGTATAGGAATTTTTCCATTTAGTCTAGGCTACTATACTGGTAATTTGCTCTAAAAACTACAGTAGTAACTAGTAGGACTGGTACATGCTCGTACTCAGACACACACACACACACACACACTAACTACTAGTACTACTACTTCTCACATGCTGGCCAGACGCCGTCGTTCTCCTTCCCGGCTTTGTCGGCGACACCCCATCGTGCTTGGATCTCCGCCGACCTCTCCGCAACAGCACGTGCATCATTTTCTTTGTTGCGGCGGCGGGCCTCTCTTTTCTTGAGTGCTTTCTGACTTTTCTGCTCCCTCTGTGCGGCTTTGGCCGCCTCTTGCTCTACCGCCCATTCGGCCTTGGCATCTTAAAATTCCTCCCACATAGTTGTGAGGTCGTGAGCGGCGATGAACTCGGCACAGCGGGATGCCATCGCTTCCCTACCATTTTGTGTACGTTCATGGGCGGCGAGGAACTCGGCGCGGCGGGATGCCATCGCTGCCTTACTGGTTAGTGTGCGGAGCGGTGGCATGAACGACGCTTGGTGAGAGCTCTGGGGTGGAGTGGCCGGACAACCGTATAGTGCATTGGTTTGTCAAGAGCTCAAGGACAGAAGACGAAGCAAATTAGGATTCCCCTTCAATCCTGGTCATTTATTACCGAGTAAAATGCATTGGCGGTCATTGAACTTGTCTTGATAGCTCACTTTGATCATTGTATACGAGATATGGTGATTATACGGTCGCTGGCTCAACGTATAGCTCCGTATTTGTATGGTTGACCAGTAAAACAGTCCGAATGCGCCTCATCAGCTCATGTTCTTTATCTATCTACGCGGGCCTACCTGTGAATGGAGAAAGAAATACTGTAAAAACCAAAATTTGTGGGCCAGCGCTGGAGATGCCCTAACGGTCATGCTATAATCGCTAACAATCCTCCATTATTTGGCAGGGAACAGTTATCCCTCGATCAAAATCAGATTCACGGTGTTTTGCACTCCTCCCACGTAAGAGTGTAAACTCTTGCTTACATAAAAATGGAGCAAGTGGACGGCACTATAGCATGTCATATAACTCGAACTAGCCCGCCTAACGAGTGGGAAAGCACCACCCTCATCATTTTGTTCTGGATTTCTATCGATTGATTGCGCGAAAATGTTATGCTTCACAAGTTCTAAAGGAAAAGGCGGCACACTTACGACTCGTACGCGTCGCAACCCCGACAGTCCGGCTCGCACGCTGCTCACCAGAGGGGACACGCGTTGTCTTGCAATTTCACTGACATGTGGGACCGTAATTGAATATATCGTCGATAGCCGAAATCTAATCGCTCGGTAGGCGTTGGCTGAGAAGAGAGAAACGGGGGAGGGAGAAGAGATCGCCCGCCCGCCGTGCACGGACTCCAAGAAATATATGATGATAATGTGAGGTGGGCCATGCTGGAGTCCGGACCGCTTCCGGAGCCCGCTCTCACCGCCCTGGCCCCTCAAGACGCCAGCTGCCCGCTGCATGCATAGCAAGTAGACCCCGCTTATGTGGAGGAGAGAGAAGCATCGACAAAGTCAAGGAGTAACAGTGGATACAATAGCTTTCATCAAAAATAAACAATGAATACTCATTGCTCGTCCTCTATATCAGAAAGAATACTTTCATTCGCCGACATGTGGGACGTCGACCATCCTGGTCCACCTGCCATGCACAAAATTATCCTGGTCTACCCCGGTCGTATAGCAGGCCCAACCATTCCCACTGTAAGTTGTTTGGACGAAGGAACCATCATGACTTCGTTGAATTACGCTTCTTCAAGAAAACTTACTGTACCCGCAATACTGCTACCACACGCGAAGACTGGACCACACTGTACCACGTCATATCACTGAAACCCACTAGGCCAAACTAGCCCGCCTAGGTCATCTAATTTGGAACGGAGGGAGTACGTCTCTGCACTGCTATGATTTTGTGTTGCATGTTCTCTGTACTTTTGCTATGATTTTCCTACCCTATGAACCAAATGAGGCCTGAATGTATGTCGACTATTTTCTGATCAATTGCTAAGCCTACAATTTTAGGAGCTAGGGCTATTGGTCGATCAACAAGGGATAAGTATAAGCGTACCACGAGCTCATCAGCCCCAACATTTCTCGTCGGTGAGTGTTTTGCAAGTACTATGGCTCGCACAGTAGCTAGCCTACTAACACCAAGAATCATCAAACAAGCCTTGCTGATATGATAAACAGTTCAAACTTACATCTAAGCATGCCATATATTACATCAAAAGCTGGTTAGGATACATCCGTTTCCATAACTCGGAGAGGGTTCGCATGATTCACTATCAAACAAAAGTAGCAAGATCCGCCCACACAAGACAGTGCACTAGCCCTAAGATGGTTTGATAACATGCATCACTCTAGTAAGTAAACACATGGCAATGCAAACTACCCTGAAGGATTAGCACGACCAACTATTTCTTGCCATCGATCTCTCAGGCAATGACCACAGCACGGACAGCGGCATGGAAATCGACTTCTGGGGCGATGGCCATAGGACTGACCGCGACATCGGAATCGATCTCTGGGGCGATGTCCATAGGATGGACAGCGGCATCGGAATCGATCTCCGGGGCGATGCCAATAGGACGGGCCACGACATCGGAATCATCAAGGACAACCACCGGCACGTGCACAACCCTAACATATTAGCAAGCACATTACAAATAATCAAAAAGCAAGCACATTGCAAATAATCAAAAACCACAATAATGGTAATAAGCCATTATGATTTACCTTGTGCAGCTCACCGGGGGATCTCATCCCTCCGGGGGCCATCTCCTCGTCCTCGATGGGGGCCATCACCTTGGCAGAGGAATATGGCTTCTCAACGGCGACTATCTCCTCAAACTCGGTCTTGAGCCTCACATAGGTGGCAATCAGAGTTCCTGGGGTAGGCACGGTGGGGCCCTTGCTGTTCTTCCAACTTTCTTTGAGGAATTCGTCCACCAATGTCCTCAACTCTTTGGCGAGTGCTTGTTTCTTGGAGTTCTTCGTCTCCATGGGTTGGCCCGCCAACATGGTCAACTCGTTGGTCGGTGCTCGCTTCCTGGAGATCGCTGTCTTCAGTGGGTTGTTCGCCGGCAACTCTTTGCCTAGTGCTCCAGGATCCATCAATGAACTGACAAACAAAAAGCAATCGAAAGGAAACCACAATCGCAATGAAAATGGGAAAAGAATAGGATGTGAGAATCGGTCAGTGCTTCGCAAAAAGAAGATTATTAGAATGAAAATATAGCAGCATAACTGATTCGCCCACCTTTCCTTCGTCGGTAGAGAAGAAAAATGACAGAAGTGAGTAGCCTGGAGTGAGGTTTTCTTCAAGAAAGGGAAGAAAGGGCTTGAACGAGCATTCCAATGAAATGATGGTTGCTTCGTCCAGTCCAAATTGGAGGCCACCTTACCACTGCTGGTAAAGGTATGGGTTTTGTGATATGACGGGTCATGATGGCCACACCGGGGTGACAGGTGAGTCTCGACTGTAGCACCTTGCTGTGATTTGGTGGATGTCACGCGGGCCCGGATGCTTTGAAATGTCCCGCATGTAGATAGAGCGGCTAGTCATATAGGAGTGCTCAATATTGTGCACCGCGACCAAGGCGGAGAGGAAAACGAGAGAACTACGTAATTAATGCATGAGTTTAATTAGGGTAGTTTTGTAAAGTACAAGATACATTCCTCCAATAGCAAAATGTCTTGGTTCATGATATTTGAGATTTGAGCCCTATAAACCGTAAGGGAGGGGGTACTGCACATGGTGTAGTCTAGTCACTTGTTTTTTTGCGACGAAGTCTAGTCACTTGTTGAAATCTCTAGAAAGGCAAATACTCCTTTCCGGTTTACAGGTCTATACTACTCCCTCCGTCTAGGTGTGTAAGTCATCTTATGAAAACCAAATAGTCCCAAAACACTTAGGTGCGGTGCATTAACTTCTACCTTGTTTCTTGTTTCTTGACATACGTATCAACCAATAAGAGATGAGAGGTGTGCATGCTTTTAATGGCTTGCAATGGCTAGTTCATTGCATGGAATGCTATTAATTAGCAAATAAAAATGGGTGATCCAGGAGGAAACGGTGCTAAGCGCGTGGACCTATGCAGAATGAGTATCAATCAATGGATAATGGAGTTTAATTGTTAAACAATAGCAATTTTGTCTCATGCAAGAGCCTGGCTAGTACTCCAAGGAACCGCACGACGCGAGCGTTTGCAACTGCCACGTTCGGTTTGCGCTTGGCTCTTCACCTCTTCGAGAAGACGAACAATGATGTTACTCCTATTTCTACAGTATCGAATCCACTGCTGCATGTCCGTCCACCTCGTGCGGGAGGGATAGCGTGTAGCGAAAGCTTCTACTTACTGCTCCTGCCTTTGCGTCCATGATAGGTGGGCCCAACAGGTGGTTGGCCCACCAGTCATGCAGGCACCAGAGCTCAGTCCGTGAAGGAGAGGGTGTCGTAGTAATCAAATTTCTCGGTCTTGTACGAGTTGACGCGACACATCAAAGCACTGCACTCGATAAAAGTCTTTTTACACATTTCAAATGGGCTACTTCGTATGTAGGAGTAGACATATCCTGCTTCGTATGTACTCCCTCCGTTCCAAAATATAAGTCTTTTTAGAGATTTCACTATGAACTACATACGAAACAAAATGAGTGAATCTACACTCTAAAATATGTCTATATACATCCGTATGTAGTTTGTAGTGGAATCCCTAAAAATACTTACATTTAGGAACGGAGGGAGTAGTCAGCTGTTGCAATCTCTAAAAAGATTTATATTTGGAAACGGAGGGAGTACAACGCATGCATGCATGCCATGACTTTCCTTTTGATACTTGCATGTGTTGATTTGATGCACCTTGCCAAATTTTGACTATAAATTTAACTAACCAAATTTTCATGCATGTCACAATAAACCATGGGGCTGTTTGGATTGTGACTATGTTTGTATTATGTTGCCACATTATTTTTCCCACACTTGCCACACTTGCCTAACCTGAGTTGCTCAAATTGTTAGACACACTTTGGCTTGCCTATGGGAATATTGCCACAATTTTTGTGTCTATGACATGTGGGGTTCACTGCTAATAAAAAAATTCTTGTCTTAGGTGTGGCTAATAAAAAAGACTTATATTTAGGAACAGAGGGAGTAGAAAATATAAATAATAATGCATGTTGGGGCAACCCACGTTTCCGCTAATTTTAGCCGTGGGCTTGTTCACAATTTTTACGAGGGGGTGGTTGTTCATTTAATGGAGGGACTTGTAGTACCAGACTTGAACAATACAAAGTGCGACCTGGCACACCGTAACACCATTGGAACAAGCGGGTAGCTATCTCAAAAAACAATCAACAACTAAAAAAAACGTGACCTGGCATGTAGTAGTACACAATTTTAAACGATTGTTTTGATGGACTGAAAAAGGAAAACTACCCCACTACTTATATAGGCCGGAGCCTCCGCGCTTGCTTGCTAGGCCTGCTCTATTCACACACACTCATCCTCTCCAGATCTAAACAAGATAGGGGTAGTAACACTGTCTTTCTCCCTTCAAAAAACACTGGCTTTCTATCCTCACCGCTGGTTACAGATCCGGACGTATCCCCCTCCGCCGGTGAAGGGGAGGAGGGGCAGCATTTAGGCCGTCGTCGATAGAGAGGGAGGAGACCCACTGCCGGCCGCACCGTTATCTCTGGCCGAGCGCCAGCGCGGGAGGTCCTCCGATCCCTTCGTCGTTGCCTGTGGGCGGATCCGGCCTCCCGCCGCCCACCTATCCACATCCCGATGACCTTCAGGTATATCTTCGTTCGAAACCGCCTTAGCTCTACTTCCCCAGCTCCCTACGTCGCTGCATGTGCATCATTTTCTACCTCTCAGCCCCTCTCGATCGGATGGTCCAACGTCACCTTTTCTTCTTCTTCTATTGTTAGAGGTAAAGCTACTTCATGGAGTCAAATCTTGTACTCCCTTCGTCCAAAAATACTTGTCATTGAAATAAAGTGGGGGTGGGGGAATTTAGTATGTACTCCCTCTGTTTCTTTTTACTCCGCTTATAAGATTTGGTCAAAGTCAAACTACACAAAGTTTGACCAAATTTACATAAAAAATTATGAACATCTACAGTACTAAAACTATATAGTATGAAAATATGTTTCATGGTGCATCTAAATATATTTATTTCATATTATGAATGTTTACATTTTTTAATATAAAGTTAGTCAAACTATATAATGCTTGACTTTGACCAAACCTTATATGCGGACTAAAAAGAAACGGAGGGAGTACATCGGACTTGGTACAAACAGGAAGGAAAGGGGATGAAAGTAGTACAGACTGGTCATCCAACCGGTCTCTTGGTTGAAAAGGGAAATATAGGGGTAACGTTGTACACAGTGGTATGACCAGGACTAGATTTGCTATCCACACATAGGAGTAGGTGGCTAGAGTGAAGAAAAATGGGACCAACCCAGATATGTTTCTTGGATGTTTGTTTCTCGGGGCAACAAACTATGAATCACCACTTTATGCCCCTGTTTACGTACATGGTGCTGTACTACTGGTGCACCCACTGTCCCATGCCCTTATACCAAATATTTAGGCTCCGGTCAGAATAAAGGGGCAGAAAACATAGGTCTTGATGAAAATAGAGGAATAGGAAAGGAATGTAGGTATAAAACTATGGAACAGCGAACCGGAGGAAACTCTCAAGAGAATGTGTTCGGATGGACTACAAAATATACATATTTGTTTTTTTAGAGTAGCATGCTTGGCAGTATGAGATGCTATTTGTTTATTCAGGTGCACAGTGACTACTCTTGTCCTCACCTCACGTACCACACATAGGTTGATTTTTTTATTCTGGCAAACACAACACAGCAACATGTCTAACGCATGGCAGCGAGCGCCTGCCTCGGGCTTCCGCCCAAAAAATGAGCAGTGCGTGGATGTTTCTAATCCGATGGAATCAGTACTACCAGACCAGATTTCCTATGAAACACTATTCACCTTTCCCGTGTTCCGAACGGTTGGAAGGGAAAGAATACTGTAGGAATTGTGTTCCTACGAAAATCCTACACCAAACCTGTGAACCGAACGCAGCCTTAGCTGTTCTTAATATAATGTCCCTGGTAAAAATGAAGCCATGCCACTGTTTTTGCCTGTAATTGTTTGAGACTCTGACAAGTTTAGCCAAATGTTTTTGCCTGTAATTGTTTGAGACTCTGACTGTTTCCTCTGTGCCTTTTTGTGCAAACAGGGATATCCAATTCACCTGGTTGCTGTTGTGACCTTTTGGTGCACTGCACAATACTCTTCTTAAAAGAAGTGACTTTTGTGCTGTTTAACTGAATGTCAGATGGAACAGTTGGTTCATTTTGGTGGAATTGCACAAAGGGAGATCTGCGTTCCAATCCTCATCATCCATATTGGAGCCATAACCTTCCTTTAGGTAAGAATGATATTTAATGCATGCGTTCATCTCTATTTTTCGACTGCCATGAGAAAATAATGCTGTTTTTTACTAGTACACTTGTACTCCCTCACTGACAAAACCAATTCTGAATTAGAAGGCCAATCATGTACTTGGTTTCACCAACTGGTGAGGAGAAAGAGAAACAGAGCATGAAGAGGAAGAAGAAGAAGAATAAACAGTGCCAAGGCGATCTTGCTGAAGCCAGAGGCCTCAGTCGAGGCTATTCAAGGGCTCCGGCAACGACTACCTTACATGTGAGACGATCCTCCAGGTAGCCCTTCCACTTCTGCTGTCTTACTTAATTAATTAGGAGTACTTAAGTACCACTAATTTATTACTGCCTAATTTTCCTGTTGGAGTTAAACAAATCTTTAGTAGGACCCTATGCTGAATCATGTACGTGTGAATGTTTGTCTATGGAGGTGAATCATGTGGTGGAGCAGGGAGGGAATATTATTAGTGTCATGACATAATAGTGCTATTGTTTTGCATGTCAATTTATTGCCATTGGTTCAATGAGGCAATGTTTTGCGTATTGTCCATCATGAATTTGATGCTACTGTTTGAGTAATATGCTAATGTCTTCCTATCCTTTCTCACTAAGCTAATGAAGGTTTCACCTTGTTCCTACTTGTGCAAACAGGGATCATGTTGTGCCAATCATACATTTTAGTGGAACTACACAAGACAATACAATGAACTGTATCCCAGCCAGTGCTTTAACTCTGCTGGAAGTTCTTGATAATCTTTCGATATAATCTCAGCACTGGTAAACAAGAGTGATTTCAACCATACATTTGAAGTGCACAAAAATATATACTATTGTGTGATTCCAGTGAGTGCTTTATCATCTCTTATGGGACTACATGAATAAGCTTTTTTCTCAGGTTGGTACGGGCCTAAGGCCTTCATCCATATTAGTTTGCTGTCATCTCTATTTGTATCGTGCTACTGTCATGAGAAACTCCTTTATCTTTGCACTTTTAAGTTTTGCAACCTATGATAAATGGCAATGCTTTGAGTGTTGAGTTGAGCTAATTGGCACTGATTAAATAAACTAATACCTCTCTTTAAGCAAGACTACTATGTTGCTAACTTTACCCATTAAGATAATGAGGGTGCTTCTATTTGTTAGTGTATGTTTCATCAACTAGTCCCACTATTACAGTAATCTCACTCTCTCAATATATGTGCCAACAGGGATGCTCGATTTTGGTGGAACTGCACAAAAACTTTGGGTGCTTCATTGCCTCGACAGCTTCCGTCCTTTCCTGTCAGTCGCTAATCTCCGCTTGCTTTCTTCCTTTGCTGTCAGTCGCTTGGCTTATCTCGGCTTCCAGTCAAAGGAAATAGTAATTGATATGCTACCTCACACAGGTTGGTACTGGTCTTTATCCTGATTATTGTGCCTGTCATATGTATTGGTAATTTGGTATTGTGCTACTGTTTGCCGATTTCATAAAGGAGTAATTTGGAGCCTGAACTCGCAGGCAAATCATTACATCGGGTGATTTCAGTAGAACTGCACAAAATGATCAGATGGACAGGTACTTATGCTGCTGCTATGTACTCCAAAGTTCACTCAGACAAGCATCGATGTTGACAAGAAGTGCCTATATTCATTCGAGTATCAACCGGCGTCAACCAATTGTCAAACTCCAAGTATTAGGAGAGTGAACGCCAAAAATATTGCTTGGTGCATAGCCCAGAAAAACGCAGTCCAGTCTTTGGTCCCAACTTGTGCCTTTTGGTTATCGGCACATATGGTAGCGAACTATATGGCATGGAGTCTAAAGATTCCAGACAAGTTGGTTGACGCGTATATTCATCTGGCACTTAATCAGTCTGCACGCCAAGGATGCTTCATTTCAGTTGAACTGCACAAAAAATTTGGGTGGTTCATTTTCTCAACCGCCTCCTTTCTCGTCTGCAATGTAGAATTTTGGCGAGATACAGGACCAAGATGAGCCAGTAAACTAGTTGGATGAAAGTAGTGGCCAAGTTGCTCAAACCTCCCTCGGCACGAGGCCACTATTTGAGGATAAACCTACAAGCAAAGTTCAGATTGTCTGTGCTGCCTCTTATGTACTCGAAAGTTTACTCGTACAAGAACTAATTTTAGCAAGAAGTACCTCTGATTGAACACCATTTACCAGTCTGTACCCTAGGTAATTAAAGTTCGTCCATGGATCATATTGGCTGTGATCTCAATCATTTGGATGCATAAACATACTGAACATGTGTATATCTGAATCTTTTTGTGAATTATGTATGAATATTGTCGTGTGATCTATCAATCATTTGGATGCATAGATATGCTGAGCTTGTGTATATATGAATCTTTTGAGTTGTTGATAGTGAATGTTGGCTATGAATATGAACGTGTCCTGTGAACCTGAGTTTGATATGAATTGCAACAGAACCAGTTATAACCCTTCTCCTCCTCTCAATCTGCGACTCCACTGCCGCGTTTTCCCATCTCCGAGTCGTTCCCGTCCGGGGCCTCGCCGTCGTCCACCGCCTCGCTGTGTTCGGTGCGGCGTGGTCAACAAACGAGAGTCATCGGAAGAGGACTGTACGTGGAGAGCCTGACGGCTGGGACCCACGAGGTCCATGGTCGCACGCAAGGAAAGTTCCTCCTTATTAAGCTGAAAAAAATGTTTCCTCCACCTGACAGCTGGGACCCACCGGCTGTATCTTCGCACGGAAGGAAGTGCCTCCTTGTTTTGCGAAAAAAATTATTCATCCCGTTGACAGGTGGGACCCGTCAGATTTGGTGACTGACTTGTGGGCCTGCTAAGCGGACGTGTACGCACGGCTTTGTCAACTTAATCAACAAATGATTCTAGCAGCTGGACCGTTGGATGTTAATCCAACAGCCGTGCTCCTTCTTCAACCTCTGTTCTTGCTCCTGTCTCCCGTGGGCGGCACCGCGGCTGTGCTGCCGCGCACCCGAACCAGTGAAGTTTCCCACTCCTCTCCATCTGCGACTCCACTGCCCCGTCTTCCCCATCTCCGGGTCGTTCCAGTCTGGGTGCGCTCGGCACGGTTTGGCAACGTGGTCAACAACCGAGAGTCATCGGAAGATGACTGTACGTGAGAGGCTGACAGTGGGGACGCACCACGCCCATGGACGCATGCATGCAACGGAACGCGGCGAGGTCAACGTGGTCAAGGAACGACTTCCATCGGAAGTATACTGTACGTGGAGAGTCTCAGCTGGGTCCACGGCCGCAGCAAGTAAGTGCCTCCTTATTACGCGGAAAATAATGATTCCTCCAACTGACAGCAGGGACCCACTGGACGGGCCACCGTATTTTGCGAAAAAAACATTTGCCCCCTGACTGCTGGGACCCACCTGACGGGCCACCGTATTTCGCGAAAAAAACGTCCCCCCCCCGCTGTCAGCTCGGACCCACCGGAAGTGCCTCCTTATTACGCACAAAAAAATGAATACTCCCCCTGCTAGCTGGGACCCACCTTGGTGGGAGGCTGACTTGTGGGCCTACTAAGTTGACGGGGACGAAGGGCTTTGTCAACTTAGTCAATATGAACGATTCTAGCTCCAGTGACCGTACGATGTCCATCCAACGGCCGTAGTGCTTCTTCAACCTCTGGTCTTCTTGCTCCAGCCGCCCAAACCAGCGCCGGTCGTGCCTCATGCTCCTGCCTCCCGTGGCCGGCTATGCTGCCACGGAGGACTCACCGCCCCTACTATTCCCACCGCTGGCCAGGCCCTGCAGCGACGGCAGCCTCACACCGCAGCCGAACCAGTGAACCCTCGTACTCCTCTCCGCGCGGGCTTCCACTGCCGCGTCTTCCCCGGCTCCGCGTCGTCCCCTTCCTAGGCCTCGCCGTCGTCCACCGCCGTGGTGCTCTCCGCGGCGTGGTCAACGTGGTCAAGGAACGACTTCCATCGGAAGAGTACTGTACGTGGAGAGGCTGACAGCTGGGTCCACGGCCACAACCCAGTTTTTTTGTGATTTGCCAAGTAAGTCGCTTTGTCAGGCCTGTTGGGCTGCAAATCTTTCAAGACGAGGAGAGCTTTCATTCGGCTGGCCGAGAAAATGGCCCATCAGTAATGAGAAATGGGTTGTACATTTTTAAAACACATCAAACCGGCAATTAGTTTCAAATATCTTTTTTTTCATTTGAGATTTTAAATTACATTAATTTTTATGCGTGGAGAATTTGTTGGATTTTATATTGATATACATTTATTTTTAAAATCAGTTTGAATGTGAGTCGAAATTTCGGGATTAAAAACAGTTCGGACCGCACCGAAATATGCAAAATTTCGTATAATTTTTTAACCGTGGCCACAGTATGGGCTGTAATGCTAACAAAAAGAATATGGGCTCCAAAAAAACCTTAAGAATTAGCAAATGGGCTGTAAATTATTAGAAATAATGGCAGATGGGTTGTATGCTGTTTTCCACAGATTTGAGGCTTTCCTAAAAAAAGGTTGACGCACAAGCAGTGACTGTTGGATTGCCATCCAACGGCCGTCGTGCTTCTTCAATCTCTGCTCTTCCTGCTCCAGCCGCTCAAACAAGCGCCGGCGGGACTGCCTGCTCCCTCCTCCCCGCGGCCGGCTCTGCTGCCGCGCAGGCCTCACCGCCCCACCGTACTCCCATCGCTGGCCTAGCCATCCCTCTACTCACCCACACCTGCTGTTATTCTCCGGCGACGGCAGACGAACCAGTAAACCCTCGTACAGTCGTACTCCCCTCCGCGTGGGAAACAACTGCCGAGTCTTCCCTGCCTCCGTGTCGTTCCTTTCCTAGGCCTCGCCGTCGTCCACCGCCCTGGTGCTCTCGGCGCGGCCTGGTCAACGTGGTCAACGACCGACATGCATCTGAAGTGGACTGTACGTGGAGAGGCCGACAGCTGGGTCCACGGCCGCACGCAAGGAAATGCCTCCTTATTACGCGCAAAATAATGATTCCTCCACCTGACATCAGGGACCCACCGAAAGGGCCTCTGTATTTCGCGAAAAAAACGTTACCGCCGCTGACAGCTCGGACCCACCAGCTATATCTTCGCACGCAAGGAAGTGCCTCCTTATTACGCACAAAAAAATGAATACTCCGCCTGTTAGCTGGGACCCAGTATAGTGGCAGGCTGACTTGTGGGCCTACTAAGTTGACGGGGACGGAGGGCTTTGTCAACTTAGTCAATAATATGCACGATTCTAGCTCCAGTGACCGTACGATGTCCATCCAACGGCCGTAGTGCTTCTTCAACCTCTGGTCTTCTTGCTCCAGCCGCCCAAACCAGCGCCGGTCGTGCCTCGTGCTCCTGCCTCCCGTGGCCGGCTGCGATGCGGCGGAGGCCTCACCGCCCCCTACTACTCCCACCGCTGGCCAGGCCATCCCTCTACTCACCCACACCCCCTGTTATTCTGCGGCGACGGCAGCCTCACCCTCGTACTCCTCTTCGCGTGGGCATCCACTGCTGCGTCTTCCCCGGCTCCGCGTCGTCCCCTTCCTAGGCCTCGCCGTCGTCCACCGCCGTGGTGCTCTCGGCGCGGCGTGGTCAATGTGGTCAACGACTGACTTCCATCGGAAGAGTACTGTGCGTGGAGAGGCTGACAGCTGGGTCCACGGCGGCCGCAAGGAAGTGCCTCCTTATTACGTGCAAAATAATTATTCCTCCACCTGACAGCAGGGACCCACCGGATGGGCTGCCAGTATTTCGCGAAAAAAATGTTTCCCCCCTGACTGCTGGGACCCACCAGCTACATCTTTGCACTCAAGGAAGTGCGTCCGTGCAAAAAAAAACCCTAAACAATTTGCCCCCCTGACTATTGGGACCCACCAGCTACATCTTCGCAGGCAAGGAAGTGCCTGACAGTCGGGACCCACCTGGTCGAAGCGTACGTAGTGTTGTCATTCTGGTCGTGAAAGTGTACGTACATACTGGTCGATGTAGAGGCACGCACGTGTCGTAGTAGAGGCGCACACGTGTCGATGTAGAGGCGCGCACGTAGCATGTACACGTACGTACAGCGGCGAGGGTGCAAGAAAGAAAATACGGCCACGTACGTACATACGGGCAGGGTCTCGAACGCCTACTCGCGCATACGTACATGGCTGGGTCGGAACGGAGAAACAACATCGTCGTTGTGTTCATGGGGAGCCAACGGAATGCGTCGTGTTCATGGGGAGGCAACGGAATGCGTCGTGTTCATCGGGAGGCAACGGAACGCGTGGGAGCCAACCGGCTTGGACGGAACAGGCGATGGAAACGAGGCCTGGCGTACCGCACAACGGAGGAAACAGACCTCCTACGTTCGGAACGGGGTCCTGTTGATCGGGAGGGGTGTGGCGTACCGCAAAACGGAGGAAACGGACCTCCTACGGTCGAAACGGGGGTCCTGTTGATCGGGAGGGGTGTGGCGTACCGCAAAACGGACGAAACGGACCTCCTACGGTCGAAACGGGGGTCTTGTTGATCGGGAGGGGTGTGGCGTACCGCAAAACGGACGAAACGGACTTGTGTTGGAGCGCTACGGTCGAAACGGGGGTCCTGTTCATCGGGAGGGGTGTGGCGTACCGCAAAACGGGACTCCACGGGATACTGTTCATCTCCCCGTCGACCTCCTCCAGCCTCCACGGGCTACCGTCGACCTCCTCCAGCCTCCACGGGCTCCTGTTCATCCAGCCTCCACCGCGCGCTACTCCACCGTCTACTGTTCAACCACTCCTCCACCATCTACTGTTCATCCAGCCCTCCACCGTCTACTGTTCATCCAGCCCTCCACACCACGGGGTCCTGTTCAACCACCCCTCCACCATCTACTGTTCATCCAGCCCTCCACACCACGGGGTCTTGTTCATCCAGAGGCAATGCCACCGCTCACTGTTCATCCAAACCCCCCCGCAACGCTCACTGTTCATCCAATCAATCGGCTTCAGTTAGCAGCAGTAGCGAAGGAATCGCTCCATCGGGTTCAGTTAACAGCCATCGATCGATCGCTCGGGTTCAATAACGCGTAGCCTGCAGTGCAATCGCTCGGGTTCAGTTAGAGCCCAACGCCTCGCTCGGGTTCAGTTAGAGCCAACGCCTCACACATGTACGAGAGAAACGCGCATCGCTCAGCCCCCGACCTCCCACCGTAACCGGCAACTCCCCGAAATTTTCCTCCCCCTCGCTTCTACCACGGTTTTTTCCATCATGGACGGCCCAAAGAATGTCATGCAGCTGCGTCCCCGGCCCGCCCAGGACGAAAAACCCATTTTCTGTCATGATTTTTTGTCATAGAAGTAGGAGCCCACCACATCTATGATGATACCGGGTTTTGTCACAATTATCGTCATAGAAGTCTCATATGTATGACAGAAATTTTTTCCGTTCGGCCCAAAATGTCACAAATGTGTCTTTTTTTTTAGTGACGACTTGATAAGTCCCTGCATGCAAAAATGGGTCATGATTACCTGTGATCGTGGAGGCCGACGGTTGGCCTTCTTCAGCTATAAGTACGGGTCGGCGTGAGCCCTTTCAGCCGATTCCTTCCTGCTACTCCTTTCTCTCCATCCCGGCTACTCGTCATCCCCATGGCGCCGCCAAAGAGGTTCTCGGTCGCGGAGAAGGGAAAGGCCTGTCAGGGAGGGCCGGACTCTCCTCCGACAAAGCGTGGCCCGGGCTGCCCTCGCAAGCGTCCCGCGGCCCTGTAGTGGTATCCCACGGTCATGGAGGCGGTCCTTTGTGCGACGAGGAGCGCCTGATTGCTGATGGGAGGCATGCCATGGCTGCGCGACCCCCGAGGCCGTGCTTCTGCTCGGCGGAGGTGCTGCTGGAGTTCATCGTGTGGTCGGCGGACCCGACCGACACCTGGCTTCAGCTTCCCCGCTTCTTTGTGGGTGATCTTCCGGCCGGCGCTCCTGGCGGTCTCTGGCTCCAGGAGGACGGTTGCTGCAGCAGGGCCCCCTAGGCTTCACTGGAGGTCTCCGTCACCGGGAATGCAGCTCTGACCCGCGGCTGGCAAACATTTTCCCGCGCGCGTGGCCTGAGCCGGCGGTGCGCCCTGCACTTCAAGTTCGACGGCAAGGCCACTCTCTATGTGAGGGTGTTTGGGGAAGATGGTCGCCGTGCGGGGTGCTGCCCGAAGATGACGACCGCGGCCATGTGCCCAGCCCCGGCGTTGATCAAGGTGAAGATGGCGGCAGGCGCGAGGTCAGCGGCACTCGGGGCTCGCCGAGCTTCGGCGATTCTCATTCAGATAGCCGCTCCTCCAGCGGTGTCCGCGACCAGCCCCCGCGCCGTCGCGCCCGCTTGGGGGAAGGTAGCAGGTCAGTCCGCCGCCGCGCCTCAGTGAAGCGGGAGGAGGGATCTGACTAAGCTCCGGAGGTAGTACGAGCCCTCGCTGCGAGTTGGTGTCGAGCAAGTCATGCCTATTTTGTTTTTCTTCCTTCCCTATGCAAAAAGGGAAGTAGTATAGGGCCCCATGGGGGCATGTCGAACTATTGCTGTTAACCATCATACTATTTTCTCTATTTCTGTGCTGTGTTCCTGCGCTGCATGTCCGTGTGTGAGAACTGCTTAGCTCGGGGAGGCTTGTCGCGGTCCTTGCCTTCTGAGGCCAGGGGCCTCGCCACACGCTTTATGTCAGGATTAGTCAGGAGGGGTAGCTTTTAGTCTCGGTTGCGTGGGCGACCGACCCGGGTCCTGTGTTTGCATTGCGATGCCCGTGGGGCACGGACTAAGAGGGGTGCTCCCGCGGCGGACTCGGATAGGGAAGCCTTAAATGACCGGGGCAGAAAACACTCACGAGGGTGCCCGTGTAACTCCCTCGCGGGACTTGCGCGAGAGAAAACGAAGCAAATGGGCGAAAAAGACAAGGAGTCACAAGCTAGGGACGACAACAACTCCAAAAAAACTTCAAATAGGAACGAAAAATCCAGCCGCAGAAAGAAAATGAAAAAGTCGTGTCCGGCACCTAATCTAGTCTTCAACGTCTTCTCACCAGCGTGGAGCTAAGTGCTGCCACTAGTCGTGGGCAGGAGCCCCCGAGGCCCGAGGGCGGCGCTTCGGAGACTTCGGGACGTGTACAGCCCCACTCATTATTACGTGAGAGTGTCATGGGCAGTGAGCTTCACAGGCATTGGCCTTCTTCACAGGCACCGGGCCTTTTCCAAAATGGTAAGCTTCACAGGCATTAGCCTTCTTCATAGGCACCGGGCCTTTTCCAAAATGGTAACCTTCACAGGCATTGGCCTTCTTCATAGGCACCGTGCCTTTTCCAAAATGGTAATCTTCACAGGCATTGGCCTTCTTCACAGGCACCAGGCCTTTTCCAAAATGGTAAGCTTCACAGGCATTGGACTTCTTCACAGGCACCAAGCCTTTTCCAAAATGGTAAGCTTCACAGGCATTGGCCTTCTTCGTAGGCACCGGGCCTTGATTATGGATAGAACCTCCGGAGGTGTTGAATGTTCCATGCGTTCGGGATGGGCACCCCCTCTTGGGTCTCCAAGCGCGCGGAGCTGGGCCTGGAAACATGAACAACCTTGAACGGGCCCTCCCACATAGGTGAGAGCTTGTGCAACCCTTCCCTGGAGAGGACCCGCCTGAGCACGAGGTCCCCTACCTCAAGGATCCTGGGGCGGATGTTGCGGCAGTGGTACCGTCGCAACGCCTGTTGATACCTCGCGGCTTGCAGCGCGGCCTCCCGACGGCGCTCCTCCCCTAGCACGAGATCCGTCCCCCGCATGGCGTCCTGTTGCGATTCGTCGAATACCAGGACCCACGCGGAGCGGCACTTGACCTCGTGAGGGAGGACAGCTTCAGCTCCGTAGACGAGGAAGAATGGAGTTTCTCTAGTTGACTTGGTCGCGGTCGTGCGGATAGACCATAACACAGACTGGAGCTCGTCGTACCAGCCCCTGCAGCAGGCTTCCAGTTTTTTCTTGAAGGTCCTGTTCTCGAGGCCTTTCAACACCTCCGCATTGGTTCGCTCAGCTTGGCTGTTGCTTCGAGGATGCGCCACTAAAGCGTAGCATATCTGTGTTCAGAGATTAGCACAATATGTTTTAAAGAGATTGTTGGTGAACTGCGAACCATTGTCGGTGATGATGCGATTAGGCACCCCGATTTGGCTCACAATGCCCTTGATGAACTTGACTGCGGAGCCTGCTGGGATGGTGCGGACAGCTTCCACTTCAGCCCACTTGTTGAATTTGTCGATGGCGACGTAGAGGTAGCGATAGCCCCCTGGCGCCCATGGAAATGGGCCTAGAATGTCCAGCCCCCAAACCACGAATGGCCATGAGAGGTGTATGGTCTGCAGGCCCTGAGCCGGCTAGTGGATTTGCTTGGCATGGAATTGGCAGGCTTCACAGGCCCTCACCAGCTCGACGGCGTCGTTGAGTGCTGTGGGCCAGTAAAACCCGCTGCGGAACGCCTTGCCAACGAGGGTTCGTGATGATGAGTGGTGCCCACAGTCTCCATCGTGTATGTCTGCCAACAGCTCCCTTCCTTGTTCCCTGGAAATGCAACATAAGGACACGTCATTTGGTCGCTTCTGGTAGAGCTCTCCGTCTTGGATGTAGTAGGCCGTGGCCTGTATCGCCACACGCTCCGCATCCTCCTCCTTCTCCGGCAGGGTCCCTCGCATTAAGTAGTCCTTGAGCTCTCCGGTCCAGCATCCTTCCTGACGTTCTAGCGCCAGGAGCAAGCGTTCCCCCGAGGCCGGGCCACAGGCCAGGGCTCCCGAGGTAGGCGGCTGAGGGAGCTCCTCCCGAGGTTGCGCCGTGCTTGACAGAGATGGTGCCGCCGAGGGCTTGAAGAGTCATTCCTCGAAGACGCCAGGCTCCTGAGGCAGCCGCCTGGATGCCCTCTTGGCGATGTCATCAGCCTCTTGATTGGTGCCGCGAGGCACATGCTGCAACTCTAGCCACCAGAACTGTTTCTCCATCCTGCGAACCTCGGCGAGGTAGGCTTCCATGTGCTCGTCCTTCGTCTCGTATATCTTGTTGGAGAAGTTGACGAGGAGTTGCGAGTCGCCTTTGATGATGAGGCGCTTTACCCCCAAGGCGACTGCGGCTTTCAGGCCTGCTATCAGGCCTTCGTACTCTGCTATGTTGTTGGAGACCTTTTCTCCGTGCTGGAAACAGAGTTGTACGACGTAGTAGAGCTTGTCTTGAGTAGGAGATACGAGCACCGCACCGGCCCCTGCGCCATGTCGGGAGAATGCCCCGTCGAAGTACATGACCCAGCCGTCCGGTGCCTCGCTTCCCGGGGAAAGTGATCGGTCCTCGCCTACCTCGAGGCCCGGTGCCTCTGCCCATTTTGCCATGAAATCTGCAAGCGTGACTCCCTTGATAACTCTGGTCGTGCTGAATTCTAGTTGAAACGCTTGCAGTTCGATGTTCCATTCAGTGACTCTTCCAGCTGAGTTGGGGCTTCTGAGTACCCTCTCCAAGGGGCATGCTGAGACGACCTTGATGGGGTGGCCTTGGAAGTAGTGCCACAGCTTGCGTGAGGCTACCAATAGCGCTAGGAGGAGTTTTTGAGGCACGGGGTACCGCGCCCTTGCGTCCTGTAGCACCATGCTGACGAAGTACACGGGGTGCTCGACGAGGTTGACGGTGCTGGCGCAGCTTGAGTCCTCCGGAGGTTGAGGCGCCTCCTAAGACGAGGGAGCCCCCAGCGCCTGGTCGCCTGGAGAGGCCTCCTCTGCTCCAGGTGCGTTCCCCTACTGCGGGTTATCCCTTGCGGGCGTGGTCTTCGCGAGGCTGTCTTGGCTTTGCTTTGCTTCGGCCCGGACAGTCGCTGTTGCCTTGGTATGACGCTCCTCTCTAACCGCCACCAGGGCTGCGCTGGCGGAGTAGGGGGTCACCGCAAGGTAGAGCACCAGGGGCTCCCGAGGGCGCGGGGCTACCATCACCGGAGGGCTGGTAAGGTACCTCTTGAGATCTTGGAATACCTTGTCGGCCTCTTCAGTCCATTCGAACGGACCCTTCCTCTTCATCAGCTTGAAGAAGGGCAGTGCTCGTTCCCCCAGCTTGGAGATGAAACGCCCTAGCGCGGTTACACGCCGGGTGAGCTTCTGCATTTCTCTGAGGGTCTTCGGCGGGCTCATGTCTTCGACTGCTTTCACCTTCTCTGGGTTGGCCTCGATGCCCCTGTGGGACATGAGGAAACCCAGGAGCTTTCCCGAGGGGACTCCAAAACGCACTTCTCCGGGTTGAGCCGTAGGTCCACTTCATTAAGGCTCGCAAAGGTTTCCTCTAAGTCCTGTATCAGGGTTCTTGCCTCCCAAGACTTCACTACAATGTCATCGACGTAAGCTTCAGCGTTCCTCCCGAGCTGCCGGCCCAAGGTGATGCGCATCAGCCGCTGAAAGGTCGCGCCCGTGTTGCGCAACCCAAACGGCATGCATGTACAGCAGTACACTCCACACGGGGTCAGGAAAGCCGTTTTTCCATGTCTTCTACCGCCATCTTGATCTGGTGATAGCCCAAGAAGGCATCCAAGAAGCACAACAGGTCACACTCAACGGTGGAGTCGACGATCTGGTTGATGTGTGGGAGCGGAAATGGATCCTGCGGGCAGGCTTTGTTGAGGTTGGTGAAGTCAACACACATGCGTTCCTTTCCTCCCTTCTTCGGTACGACGACCGGGTTAGCCAACCAATCTGGTAGCGGACCTCGCGAATAACCCCTGCTGCCTCTAGCTTGCGGGTCTCCTGGACGTTGAAAGCTTGTTTCTCAGTGGACTGCCACCTCGCCTTCTGCTTCACGAGGCGCACGTTGGGGCACACGTTGAGATGATGCTCAATTACATCCCTCGGGACCCCCGCCAGCTGATTAGGCTCCCATGCAAACACCTTCCCGTTCACGCGCAGGAACTTGACCAGGGCCTCCTCCTGCTCAGGCTCAAGGTTGGCGCGTATGGTGAAGGTAGCACCAGCAGGCTCATCCTTGTCGACCGGTACCTGCTTGGTCTCCGCCTTGTCCTGGCTGAATAGCTGCTTCTTTTTGGCTGGCGTAGCCCCCTTGGGCTCGAGGACATCTGAGCTAGCGGCTTGCGCCACTGCGGCAGTCTTGAAGGCAAGCTTGAGCACCTGCAATGCATCCCCGGTGTCTCCGGACATGGTAAGGACGCCGTTGCTCCCGAGCATCTTCATGAGGTTGTACGCCGGGTGAGTCGCAGCCATGAACCGGGCCAGGGCTGGGTAGCCGAGGATGGCGTTGTACGGGAGACTGATGGGGGCGATGTCAAAGTCGATCAGCTCCGTGCGGAAGTTGTTGTAGGTGCCGAAGGTCACGGGAGGCGGATCTGTCCCAGGGAGCCGGTGGGACCGCCTCCGACGCCCGAGAAGGGCCTGCTGGGCTGAAGCCGCCCTGGTGGCACATGGAGGAGGCTGAAGGCTTCCACCGAGAGCACGCTGAGGCCAGCACCGCCGTCGATGAGGGTCCTGGTGACGGCCACCTGGCAGATGGTGGGGGTGCACAGCATCAGGAGCGCACCCGAACCGGCGGGGTTGGACGGGTGATCGTTTGAGTTGAAGGTCAGATCAGCCTCAGGCGCCACCCAGCCCGGGGGGCTTCTCGGCACTGGGAAGCAGCGCCGAGCTAGCGGGTGAATGGCTTGACATGGCGGCTTGAAGGGGGCGCCTAGGAGCCGCCCAGGAGAGCTGCGACAACCAGGGGCACTAGCGCGGCGTAGTGGGCGTGGAAGAGGTCGCGCAGTTCCCCCGGGAGGTCACAGAAGCCGTCGGTAGGTGGAGAAGCCACATGCGCGGAACGCCGGTGAGGGCCAAGGGGAACCAGTTGGCCATCACCCTGTCATCGCCCCCGGCCTTGAGGACGGCCTCCTCGTACGCCAGCAGGAAAACCAGCGGATCCGTCGCACCGCTGTAGCGCGGCGGCATCTCGGGCTTGAACTTGCGCGGCCATTGCACCTGTCGTAAGGCGGGGGCCAAGGCTCGGAGCCCTCCGGCCCCAGTGTCGGCATCGGTTGCCGGAGCGGGCGGTGCGTTGTCTGCCATGAGGGCGAAACGCGATGTTGACGAAGAGAGGGTTGAGGAAGAGAGAGGTCCGGCGCACCCCCTACCTGGCACGCCAAATGTTGGATTTCGGGTTCCGGCAGACCCTTGAGGTTCGAACACTGGGGTGCGCGCGAAGATCTTGCCCCTACCAGCTCGAGTGCCTCTCAACGAATCTAGACTAGAAAGAAGAGCACACAAGGGACACAAGATTTATACTGGTTCAGGCCACCATTGTGGTGTAATACCCTACTCCAGTGTGTGGTTTGGTGGATTGCCTCAGGGGTTGATGATGAGCAGTACAAAGGGGGAACAACCTCGCGAGTGGCTATTCTTGAGCTGGTGCGATGAACTACTTGGGCGAGTCCGGTCGCCCCTTGGATGCCTACCCTCTCTCTGGATATCCCTACTTTGTGGTGGCTAGTCCTATTTATAGAGGGATGCCCTGGGCCTCTTCCCAAATAATGAGCGGGAAGGGCGCCAACAATTGGCCATTTTGAAGGGGAACATCTGGTACACTTATCCTGACTAAAGTTGGTCTTCGGCTGCCAAAGGTTCTGACGGTGACCCCGTCCTGGGCTCCACGATGACCTCCATCCTGCCATTCTGCTGGTCTTGGTCTTGTTGCACCGAAACGATAACCTTTGCCTGATGTCTTGGCCTGTGCTTGCCCCCTTTGCACCGAAGGGAAAACTAGGACACTGCGCAGGCCGGTGCCCGCCTGGTCTCGATCGTCATGGCTCGCGTCACGGGCACCTTACTAGGTACCCTGCCTTGATCTCTCCGCCTCCTCGCGAGCCTGCCCGGTGAGGCCGCTCCTGAGGAAGCTTCCTGTCGTCCGCCCCGCGAGGCTTGGCCCAGCTTGAGCTGATGAAGCTGGGCCGTACTGGGCCCCCACTTGAGCCACGCCGCAGGCCGCAGGCAGGCAAGTCTAGGGACCCCCGTTCCCAGAACCCTGACAGAGAGGCATATCGATTGATGTGTCCTGTAAAGAAGGAGTTGGGGGCCTACACACCATGGGTGAACGACCTAATGTGAAAAGATGAATTTGCGCGGTGGAGCTAGAGAATGTTGAGGGAGGGTGAGAGGGATGCGGGCGTGTGCATGCACGAGAGAAAGTTAGCGCTAGCTACAAAGATAAGTGGATTGTGTGGGTGTAAAAGATTAATAGAGATCATACTTCATTATAAAAAGCGAATTCGGATATTTGAAGAATTTATCATAGTGTTTTAAACCGACGCATGTGTGAATATATATAATGGTGATACACATGGTGTGGTTATGAACATGTTATACTACACATAATATATTTTATCTCTACTCTTATGAAAAACGGAGTTGTTGATGATGGTGTGCCTGCCATCCTGCAATATAGGCCATCCGATTTATATCTGACGGATAGGAAGGAAACTATGGCAATTTTGAAAAAAGGTACCCGCACCACTCTCCATATTTGCAAATTAGGCCTCCCCTTGATCATGTTGATGTTCTGTTTGACGCATGGGCATCTTGCTAGTACCACGTATAATATATAGAACAATGATTATAATTTGGGCTAATGTGTGGCTTTTGCAGCTCAGGTCTAAATACTTGTCATAATGTAGGGGGCGGGGCACTATACTTTGTGTGATAAACACGGTGTACATATGCAACATGGTTTAGATTATGAATATATAGTTAGTACATCAAATGTACTATTATTTGGAATCAACATCAAGTGTATTCAAAAAATAGAATTTGAGTTCATGTAGTACACATAGTTCATATCTATCTCTATTGTAATCATGTGGTGTGTTATTAAGGTAATACACGAATGATGGTTGAAGTTGGCAACAATCATGATTTTAGATTCTTACTGAAATAGAGAAATGAATTCAAATTCAGTTCAAATTGCAGCAATAGTGTAGACATTTGGAATGCACTAAAATGTTGGTATGAGTAGGTTACATGCATTATACATCAAGCGAAAAAAATTAATTGGACATAACATGGATTCATACTCCCTCCTTCCATCTATATAGGGCGTAATGCATTTTTGAAGACCACCTTTGACTATTGACAAGATTAATAGTACATGACATACACAATGTGAAAATTATATCATTGAAAGCTCCTTTTTTTACTATGTACTGTGAAGCAACAACTCCATAGTCTTTTATTCAAATAAAATAAGAGTAGTCCACCTAATTACAAGTTAGAAAAGGGTTGTGAAGAAAGAGAAAAGCTTACCTACTTACCTATGTTACAATATACAACAATCTAAGGGAGATTATTAACCCAAGATAAGAAAGCAGGTTTAACACTCTCGCTCACTCTATGGTAGAACAAGTTGATATCATGTACAGATTTACACCTCCACACACCCAACAAAGCCCTCTCTGATCTGAAGATCTTCCCATTCCTGGTAGTCCAAATGCACCAGGCGGCAGTGAGCATAACCTCAAAGAAGAAAGGGTGCTGAAAATTCTACTTGGCATGCCCTCTCTACCCCTCTCTAGATTGTAATCCAGAGGAAGATATCTGTTCTGAGGTGGATTCAGACGCTGCTGATCACTCCTATTTACCCCAAGGTGTTTTCTCTACCTTGGCATGATGATGTTAGTCATATCATGCATATGTTGCCTTGCAGTGCCTACTTTTGACATCATATATGTCATCTGCTTAGTTTAGACATGTTCTGTAATGCCACCTGTTTAGTTTCTATATCATATATGGGAATTATGCAGTCTCATGTCTTTTAGCCAGCCATAATATATGTGAAATGTGCAATGCCATCCTGTTTAACCGATGATATCTTGCCCATCCTTTTCTTCATTACATTTCCATTTGTCGACAATGTTTGTACATTAAACTACTCTTCCTATGAATCAGCCATTTGGGTGGGAGATGGAAAAATCTGGAGTGAAAACAAGGCCTTCAGAGCAGACAGTGCTACCTGTCGAAG
Source organism: Triticum aestivum (assembly GCF_018294505.1). Lineage (NCBI taxonomy): Eukaryota > Viridiplantae > Streptophyta > Magnoliopsida > Poales > Poaceae > Triticum > Triticum aestivum. The sequence goes on from NC_057801.1 coordinate 450,023,911, forward strand.
CAGATCTTTTGTTGGGTCCTGATAGCTCCTCGGAGATGGATTCAGAGATAGATGACCAGTCCTATTCCCCCACCGAGGTTTATGCTCTAACTTGGCATGGTTATACTGCTCATATCATGCATATGGTGTCTTGCATTGCATAGTTTAGACATCATATACACAATATTCAACACCATATTCTTAGTTCAGACATCATATCGAGTGCCCTCTATTTAGCATATAAATCACATATGTGAATTAAATGATGCGATCCTGATTACTTAGATAACATGTAGGTGAATTATGTCATGCGATCCTGTTTAGTTATTCATCATATCTTCGAATTATGTTATGCTATGCTATCCAGTTTAGATAGACATCATATATGTGAAATTATGTCATGCTATCCGTTTTAGTTAAACAATATACATGTCAACTATTTCATGCCCTCTTTTTTCCACACTATCTATTGCATCTGTCTCTCATACAATGTCTATACATTCAACTATGTTTCCTGTTTATCAGCCGTTTGAATTGGAGCGGGTGATGCCAGTATCTAGCGGACTAAAAACACGATCTTCAAATAAAACAGTGCTACCTCTTGGTGGAGATAGCACCCCGGTTGTACATGCACGAGAACCAACTCTACCACACATAACCCAAACTCTCGCAGACTGTACCCCTACTGCGATGGACAAAGAACCAGCTTCACCCAATCTAACCCCAACCCCAACAGATAGTAACCCAGTTCATGTAGACACAACACCATCTCCACCACAGAGCTCCCAAACAAGAGTAGTTAGTAAGGCAGTGCCAGTGCCCAAAGGGCCAGTACTACCACGGCGAACCCCAACTCCACCAGTTAGTACGCCTATTCCTGTGGAGGAAGCACAACCAGCTAGTCATAGTTTAACATCCATCGCATTTGATGTTGTTAAATCATATGTGCATATCTTCCCATCTTGGAAATATTATACTGAAGATGAAGGAAAATGCTAGTTGCAGGTGTTTGTCCAGGAGTTATGTGTAAGTAATGTTATTCATGGCAATTAATTTGCTTTGTCCCATACATCCTACCTCCATGATGGTTATAATACAACAAATTTTCCCATTTTTCTCTATAGAGAAGGACCAATTTGGGAACTCAGGATGAGGTAACCTGTGCTAATACCTCTGCTATCTTCAAGAATGCTTGGTGGCAGTATCGGAATTACCTGAAGAAAACGTACTTCACCGGCAAAGAAACTCATCAAATTCCCTTACGTTCTCCTGAGACACATTTACTGGACGATGACTGGGAATGCCTTGTTCTGTACTGGTCCCGAACCAAGAATGTGGTACGGTCTATGAGCTCATTTTCTATTTTTAAGTACTATATTCTTGCATCTTACTGTACTCTGTTCATGTAGAACAAGTGCCTAAACCTGAAGAACAATTGTTCTAATTTAAGATTCCATTGCTATCATAGTTCAAAAAAGCGCTATGCGTTAATTGTGTGTTTTGCCACCGCCTTGCACTTTACTCACCAGCGTGCATGCTTATGCGCAGTTATGCACAGATTAAGCGTAGTTATGCGCAATGCATTTTTCCAACGCCTAGAGCCTAGGCGCGCTTAAGTGTTTGCTTAGGCGCGCCTTTTTAAACTATGATTGCTGTCGTGCATACTGCTTTGCTAACACTTAAGCGCGCCTTTTTAAACTATGATTGCTGTCGTGCATACTGCTTTGCTCTTGTATCACTCTATTTACTAATACAAACTTATTTTTAAATTAAAGGATCCAATCGAAACTCCAATGGCACAGCAGGTATGTTCACGCATGTTTCTTTAACAGGTTTGCTCTTATCAATAGCTCTGTTGATTTCAATTTCAATTGTGTATACAGTTATCTTCTCATATCATGCACATTACTAGCATCACAACAAAGCCAATAGTGTTGTTGTACATGTAGACCCGTGGTACCCATCTGAAATCTTGTTGTGCCGTGTAGTTTCCCACGCTTTGTATTCTTTCACTGCTGCTTTGTTTTGAACTGATATGATTTGAACCGTGTCTCTATTTTATTTGGCAAGACAATGCAGTGACCATAGGACATAGATATATGTTTGTTTGATGGTTTTATTATGTACTACTACTTGGCAATAGAAGACTTGGTAGTTTAATCATGTCCACCTTACTAATGAACTGGTTCACCGAAATGAGTTTCATATACTAGTATATGCTAAACCTGTTATGTCTCTGCTTGTTTCTTCTTTTAGAATGCTGACAGAATATTGGGGAAGAGTGCCTTATTAAGTAATGGTAAAGGAAGTAATGCAGATAAGGTTCAAGATAGTGACACATCTTGTTGGTCTCCAACAAAGCTGATAAAATAGCTAAGGAAGACTATCTTGAAGACAGTGAGACAACCCCAAAGTCCTATCTTGGTTTAGTGTTCGAGTTACTGGCCACTACCGCTTGCACAAGCTATTCGAACTCACTGTCTGGATCAGTTCGGTTTCTGGAGTCTCAACTACAAGCTGAAAGACATCGATCAGCTGTGCTGCGACAAGAAGCGGAAGGACTGCGGAAGTCCCTGGAGCATTCAGATGCATACTTTCTGGTGCAACAGCAAGCGTTGGAGGATTTTAGCGCCAAACAGGACAAAGCTAATAAGCTTTCTAAGCTTATTGCCAGCATGGTGGATACCCAGGATAACATTTCTTGATCTCTTCTAAAGTTGTTTCAGTTATGCTCTTGTTTTGCTGTCGCATTTATTTGCACTGGTGGCCAATTTTGACGGCCAGTGTATGTAATATGCTGCTTTGTTCCCTATATTTGCAGTGATGGTGAACTTTGATGCCCATTGGATGTAATATGTGTAATAGTGGTAATAGGCTAGCGTTAATTGCTTGCTTATTTATTTCCTTATTGTCTTGTTTAATTGTTTGCTTGTAGTCACTGTCGGATTTTGGGTTCCGGCAGACCCTTGAGGTTCGAACTCTGGGGTGCGCACGAAGATCTCTCTCCTACCAACTCATGTCTCGAAGCCTCGCAAGGAATCTAGGCTAGAAAGAAGAACACACAGGGGACACGAGGTTTATACTGTTTCAGGCCACCATTGTGGTGTAATACCCTACTCGAGTGTGTGGTGTGGTGCCTCAAGGGCTGATGATGAACAATACAAAGGAAGAACAGCCTCGCGAGGGATGTTCTTGTGGTGGTGTTGCCCCTTCGGAAGGGTTGGTTTTCTCTCTTCTCTCTCCGTCCCCTCCTATTGTGGTGGCTAGTCCTATATATAGAGAGAGGCCCTGGTCCTTTTCCCAAATATTGAGCGGGAAGGGCGCCAAAAATTGGCCGTTTTGAAGGGGAACATCTAGTACACTTATCCTAACTAAAGTTGGTCTTCGACTGCCAAAGACTCTGACAGTGACGCCGTCCTGGGCTCCATGGTGACCTCCATCCTGCCGTTCTGCTGGTCTTGGTCTTGTTGCACCGAAATGGCAACCTTTGCCTGATGCCTTGGCCTGTGCTTGCCGCCTTTGCACCAAAGGGGAAACAAGGACACTACGCGGGCGGGCGCCCGCCTGGCGCCTGCCTGGTCTCGATCGTCATGGCTTACGTCACGGGCACCTCGCGAGGTACCCCTGCCTTGATCTCTCCGCCTCCTCGCGAGCCCGCCTGATGAGGCTGCTTCTGAGGAAGCTTCCTGTCGTCCGCCCCGCAAGGCTTGGCCCCTCGCGAGGGTCTTGAGCTTGAGTTGATGAAGCTGGGCTGCCCTGGGCCTCCGCTTGAGCCACGAAGCAGGCCACAGGCAGGCAAGTCTGGGGACCCCCGTTCCCAGAATGCCGACAGTAGCCCCCTGGCCCAAGGCGCGCCCAGACTTGGCTTAGCAGAGAAGCGAAGGGGCAAGTGCGAAGCGCCGCAGGCCCCAATAGCCTGTGGCCTTGGGTGCCGCGTGGCGATTGATTGGACGTGGGCGTCTCCGCTTCCCCACGATGCCTCGGCAACCGTCCGACGTGACTAGTCCCTGCATGCAAAACGGGTCATGATTACCCGCGATCGTGGAGGCCGCCGGTTGGCCTCCCCCAACTATAAGTACAGAACGGTGCGAGCCCTTCCAGTCCATCTTTCCTTGCTCCGCCCCTTCTTCTTCACCTCTCCCCCTTGGCTCGTCGCGCCCCATGGCGCCCACGAAGAGGTTTTCGGACGCGAAGAAGGGGAAGGCCCGCCAGGAGGGGCCTGACTCTCCTCCAGCCAAGCGCGGCCGGGGCCGCACCCGCAAGCATCCTGCGACTCCCGTGAAGACTACCCGAGGCCTCGACGGAGGCCGCTTGATCGGCAGGGGGAGACGCGTCGTGGTCACGCGGCCCCCCCGCCCTCGATTCCATTCTGCGGAGGTGCTGCCGGAGTTCGTCGTCTGGTCGGAGGATCCGGCCGGTACTTGGCTTCAGCTCCCTCGCTTCTTCGCCGACGAGCTGCCAGCTGGTGCCACGAGCGGGCTCTGGCTCCAGGCGGATGGCTGCTGCAGCAGGGCCTCTTGGGTGGCGGTGGAAGTTTCCGTTGCCGGGAACATGGCGTTGACTCGCGGTTGGCAGACGTTTGCCCACGCGTGTGGTCTTGGCCAGCGATGCACTCTCCAGTTCAAGTTCAACGTCAACGCCACCCTCGTTGTGAGGGTGTTCGGAGGAGATGGCCGCCATGCTGGGTGCTGCCCCGAAGGTGACGACGACGGCCGACCGCTCATCCTTGGCGATGGCAGCGGCGAAGATGGGGTCGAGCATGCGCCCGGCAGCGTCCGCAGCTCTTCAAGCTTCGGCGACTCTCCTTCCGACGGCAGCTCCTCCAGCGGCGGCTGTGACCAGCCACCGCACCGTCGTGCTCGCTTCGAGGGGGGAGGTGGATCGTCCCACCGCTGCACCCAGGTGAAGCGTGAAGAGGAGACCTCTTGAGCTCCAGAAGATGACATAGATCTTCTTCTTCGTGCTATAGACGGTCGAGCTGCGCCTATTTTGCTTCATCTGCATAGAGAGAGAAGTATGGAGCCCCGCGGGGGCATGCTAGACTATTGCTTTTAATTATCATGTTGTTCCTACTATCTTCATGCCACACTATGGTGCTGCATGCTCATGCGTAGGAACAACTTAGCTCGGTAGGAAGGATTCATTCCGGCGCCAGCCTCGGGAGGCTTCGGCCAGAGGCCTTGTCATGGGTCTTTGAGGGCTGTAAGAAGAAACTTGTCGGAGGGTTAGGTTTCAGCCCCCGGCCGCGGGGGTGACCAGCTCGAGCCTGGTGTTTGTGTCGTGATGCCCGTGGGGCATTGACTGGGAGGAGTGCTCCCGCTGCGAACCTAGGCCGAGGAACCTCACGAAATTAAACCAGGCGACGCTCGCGAGGGTGCCCGCGTAGCCTCCCTCGCAAGGGTCGCGAAAGGAAAGCAGGTTGAAGTGAAGGGCAAAGATGGAAAACACGGGTTGGGCGCCGCACAACACTGAATGCAACTCCAACTAAAGCTTCAAACAAAGAAGAACTAACCAACTGCATAAAGCAAATGAAAAGCCGCGTCCAGCACCTAATCTAGTCTTCGACGTCTTCTCACCAGCACGGAGCTAAGTGCTGCCACTGGGCATGGGCGGGAGCCCGCGAGGCCCAGGGGCGGCACTTCGGAGACTCCGGGGCGTGTACAGTCCCACTCATTATTACGTGAGAGTGTCACGGGCGGTGAGCTTTAGAGGCATTGGCCTTCTTCATAGGCACCGGGCCTTTTCTTGAGGGGGGGAGCGAGCTTCACAGGCATTGGCCTTCTTCACAGGCACCAGGCCTTTTCCCAAAGCGGCAAGCTTCACAGGCATTGGCCTTCTTCACAGGCTCCGGGCCTTTTCCATAGGCACTGGGCCTCGCTCAGGGGTAGAACCTCCGGAGGTGTTGAATGTTCCACGCGTTCAGGATGGGCACCCCTTCCTGGGTCTCCAAGTGCGCGGAGCCAGGCCTGGAAACATGAACAACCTTGAACGGGCCCTCCCACATGGGAGAGAGCTTGTGCAGCCCCTCCCTGGAGAGGACCCGTCTGAGCACGAGGTCCCCTACCTCAAGAGTTCTGGGGCAGATGTTGCGGCAGTGGTATCATCGCAGCGCCTGTTGATATCTTGCCGCCTGCAGTGCGGCCTCTCGACGGCGTTCCTCCCCCAGCATGAGATCCATCCCCCAGATGGCGTCCTGCTGTGCCTCGTCGAACGCCAGGACCCGCGCGAAACGACGCCCGACCTCGTGAGGGAGGACGGTCTCAGCTCCGTAGACGAGGAAGAACGGGGTTTCACCAGTCGACTTGGTCGCGGTCGTGCGGATAGACCACAACACAGACTGGAGCTCGTCGTACCAGCCCCTGCCACAGGCCTCCAGCTTCTTCTTGAAGGTCCTGGTTTTGAGGCCCCTCAGGACCTCCGCGTTGGCTCGCTCAGCCTGGCCGTTGCTCCGAGGGTGTGCTACCGAAGCATAGCATATCTGCATTCCAAGTTTAGCACAATATGTTTTGAAGAGATTGCTGGTGAATTGCGAACCGTTGTCGGTGATAATGCAGTTAGGCACCCCGAATCGGCTCACGAGGCCTCTCGTGAACTTGACTGCGGAGCCCGCTGGGATGGTGCGGACAACTTCCACCTCAGCCCACTTGGTGAACTTGTCCACGGCAACGTAGAGGTAGCGATAGCCCCCTGGTGCCCGAGGAAACAGGACCAGAATGTCCAGCCCCCAAACCGCGAATGGCCATGAGAGGGGTATGGTCTGCAGGCCCTGAACCAGCTGACGGATCTTCTTGCCGTGGAATTGGCAGGCTTCAAAAGCCTTCACCAGCTCGACACCGTCGTTGAGTGCTGTGGGCCAATAGAACCCGCTGCGGAACGCCTTGCCAACGAGGGTTCATGATGATGAGTGGTGCCCACAGTCTCCACCATGTATGTCTGCCAACAACTCCTTCCCTTGCTCCCTTGAAATGCAACGTAGGGACACGTCGTTTGGTCGCTTTCGGTAGAGCTCTCCATCTTGGATGCAGTAGGCCCTGGCCTGCCGCGCCACACGCTCTGCGTCCTCCTCCTTCTCCAGCAGGGTCCCTTGCGTCAAGTAATCCTTGAACTCTGCGGTCCAACATCCCTCCTGAGGTTCCAGCGCCAGGAGCAAGCGTGCTCCTGAGGTTGGGCCACAGGTCGGGGCTCCCGAGGAAGGCGGCTGAGGGAGCTCCTCCCTAGGCTGTGGCGTGCTTGATAGTGATGGCGCCACCGAGGGTTTGAAGAGTCGCTCCTCGAAGACGCCAGGCTCCTAAGGTAGCCGCCTGGATGCCCTCTTGGCGATGTCATCAACCTCTTGATGGTGTCACGAGGCACGTGTTGCAACTCCAGCCCCCAAAACTGTTTCTCCATCCTGCGGACCTCCGCGAGATACACTTCCATGTGCTCGTCCTTCGGCTCATATACTTTGTTGGAGAAGTTGACGAGGAGTTGTGAATCGCCCTTGATTATGAGGCGCTTTACCCCCAAGGCGACTGCAGCTTTCAAGCCCGCTATCAGGCCTTCCTACTCCACTATGTTGTTGGAGACCTTCTCTCCATGCTGGAAGCAGAGCTGCACAACCTAGTAAAGCTTGTCCTGAGTGGGGGATATGAGCACTGCGCCAGCCCCCGCACCCTGTCGTGAGAACACTCCGTCGAAGTACATGACCTAGCCCTCCGACGCTTCACTTCCCGGGGAGAGCGACCGGTCCTCGCCTGTTTTGAGCCCCGGTGCCTCTATCCACTCCGCCATGAAATCTGCAAGTATGGCTCCATTGATGACCATTGCCGTGCTGAATTCTAGCTGAAACGCTTGTAGTTCAATGTTCCATTCAGCGACCCTCCCAGCTGAGTTGGGGCTCCTGAGTAACCTTTACAAGCGGTATGCTGAGACGACCTTGATGGGATGGCCTTGAAAGTAGTGCCACAGCTTGCGCGAGGCCACTAGCAGTGCGAGGAGGAGCTTCTGGGGCATGGGGTACCTCGCCCTCGCCTCCCGTAGCACCATGCTGACGAAGTAGACAGGGTGCTCGACGAGGTTGAGGGTGCTGGCGCCGCCCCTGTCCTTCGGGGGTTGAGGTGCCTCCTGAGGCGACGGAGCCCCCAGCACTCGGTCACTTGGAGAGGCCTCTTCCGCTCTGGGTGCTCTCCCCTGCTGAGGTTGATCCTTTCTTGCTGAGGTCATGGTCTCCGCGAGGCCTTCTTTGCCTTGCTCTGCTTCGGATGGGACGACGGCTGTGGCCTTGGTCCGGCGCTCCTCTCTAACCGCCACAAGGGCTGCGCTGGCGGAATAGGGGGTGGCTGCGAGGTAAAGCACCAGGGGCTCCCGAGGCCGCGGAGCCACCATCACCGGAGGGCTGGTAAGGTACTTCTTGAGATCTTGGAATGCCCTGTCGGCCTCTTCAGTCCACTCGAATGGTCCCTTCTTCTTCATCAGCTTGAAGAAGGGTAGTGCCCGCTCCCCCAACCTGGAGATGAAGCGTCCTAGCGTAGTTACACACCCGATGATCTTCTGCATTTCCCTGAGGGTCTTCGGCGGGCTCATGTCTTCGACTGCCTTGACCTTCTCTAGGTTGGCTTCGATGTCCCTGTGGGACACGAGGAAGCCCAAGAGCTTGCCGAAGGGACCCCAAATACGCACTTCTCTGGATTGAGCCGCAGATCTACCTCACGGAGGCTCGCGAAGGTTTCTTCCAGGTCCTGTAGCAGGGTTTTCGCCTCCCGGGACTTTACCACAATGTCATCGATGTAAGCTTTGGCGTTTCTCCCGAGCTGCCGGCCCAAGGCGATGTGCATCGGCCGTTGAAAGGTCGCTCCTGCGTTGCACAGCCCAAACGGAATGCAGGTGTAGCAGTACACTCCACATGGGGTCAGGAAAGCCGTTTTCTCCACATCTTCTACTGCCATCTTGATTTGGTGATAGCCCGAGAAGGCATCCAGGGAGCACAATAGGTCACACTCAGTGGTAGAGTCGATGATCTGGTCGATGCGATGGAGCGGAAATGGATCCTGCGGGCAGGCCTTGTTGAGGTTGGTGAAGTCGACACACATGTGTTCCTTTCCTCCCTTTTTGGCACGACAACCGGGTTGGCCAACCAATCTGGGTAGCGGACCTCGCGAATAACCCCTGCTGCCTCTAACTTGCGGGTCTCTTGGACGATGAAAGCTTGCTTCTCAGTGGACTGCCGCCTTGCCTTCTGCTTCACGGGGCGCATGTTGAGATGATGTTCAATCACATCCCTTGGGACTCCTGCCAGCCGATTAGGCTCCCACGCAAACACCTCCTTGTTAGCGCGTAGGAACCTGACCAAGGCCTCCTCCTGCGCAGGCTCGAGGTTGGCGCCTATGGTGAAGGTGGCGCCAGCAGATCCATCCTCGTCGGCCGGTACCTGCTTGGTCTCCACCTTGTCTTGGCTGAATAGCCGTTTCTTCTTAGCTGGAGCAGCCCCCTTGGGCTCGAGGACATCTGCGCTGGTGGGCTGCGCCACCGCGACCGTCTTGAAAGCAAGCTTGAGCACCTGCAATGCATCCCTGGTGTCTCCAGACATGGTAAGGACATCGCTGCTCCCGGGCATCTTCATGAGGTTGTACGCCGGGTGAGTCGCTGCCATGAACAGGGCCAAGACTGGGTAGCTGAGGATGGCGTTGTACGGGAGGCTAATGGGGGCGATGTCAAAGTCGATCAGCTCCGTGCGGAAGTTGTCATGAGTGCCGAAGGTCACCGGGAGGCGGATCTGCCCCAAGGGTCTGGTGGAACCGCCTCCGACGCTCGAGAAGGTCCTGCTGGGCTGAAGCCATTCTAGCGGCACGTGGAGGAGGCTGAAGGCCTCCACCGAGAGCACGTTGAGGCCGGCACCATCGTCAATGAGGGTCCTGGTGACGGCCACTTGGCAGATGGTAGGGGTGCATAGCATCGGGAGCGCACCCGAACAGGCGGGGTTGGAGGGGTTATCATCCGAGCTGAAGGTCAGATCGGCCTTGGGTGCCACCCAGCCCGGGGGGGGGGGGTTCTTGGTGCTTGAGAGCGGCGCTGATCTGGCGGGCGAACGGCTTGACATGGCGGCTCGAAGGTGGTGCCTGTGATCCGCCCAGGATGGCCGCGATGACTGGGGGTGCCGGCACGGCATGATGGGCAAGGAAGAGGTCGCGCAACTCCTCCCAGGAGGCCACAGAAGCCGCTGGCAGGTGGAGCAGCCACATGCGCGAGACGCCAGTGAGGTCCATTGGCAGCCAGTTTGCCATGGCCTTGTCGTCGCCCTCGGCCTTGAGGAGGGCTTCTTCATACGGCAGCAGGAAGGCCCGCGGGTCGGCCATGCCGCCGTAGCGAGGCAGCATGTCCGGCTTGACCTTGCGCGGCCACTGCAACTGTCACAAGGCGGGGACCAGGGCTCAGAGCCCCCTGGTCTCCGCGCCGGCGCTGACGGCTGGAGGGGGAAGTGTGCTGGCCGCCATGAGGGTAGAGCATGGTGTCGGTGGGGAACGGGTCGACGGAAGGGAGAGCTCCGGTGCACACCTACTTGGCGCGCCAAATGTCGGCTTTCGGGTTCCGGCAGGCCCTTGAGGTTCAAACTCTAGGGTGCGCGCGAAGATCTCTCTCCTACCAACTCACGTCTCGAAGCCTCGCAAGGAATCTAGGCTAGAAAGAATAACCCACAGGGGACATGAGGTTTATACTGGTTCAGGCCACCATTGTGGTGTAATACCCTACTCCAGTGTGTGGTGTGGTGGATTGGCTCAAGGGCTGATGATGAACAATACATAGGAAGAACAGCCTCGCGAGGGATGTTCTTATGGTGGTGTTGCCCCTTCGGAAGGGTTGGTTTTCTCTCTTCTCTCTCCGTCCCCTCCTACTGTGGTGGCTAGTCCTATATATAGAGAGAGGCCCTGGTCCTCTTCCCAAATATTGAGCGGGAAGGGCGCCAACAATTGGCCGTTTTGAAGGGGAACATCTAGTACACTTATCCTGACTAAAGTTGGTCTTCGACTGCCAAAGACTCTAACGGTGACGCCGTCCTGGGCTCCACGGTGACTTCCAGCCTGCCATTCCGCTGGTCTTGGTCTTGTTGCACCGAAACGGTAACCTTTGCCTGATGCCTTGGCCTGTGCTTGCCCCCTTTGCACCAAAGGGGAAACAAGGACACTGCGCAGGCCGACGCCCGCCTGGCGCCCGCCTGGTCTCGATCGTCATGGCTTGCATCACAGGCACCTCGCGAGGTACCCCTGCCTTGATCTGTGCACCTCCTCACGAGCCCGCCTGATGAGGCTGCTTCTGACGAAGCTTCCTGTCGTCCGCCCCGTGAGGCTTGGCCCCTCACGAGGGTCTTGAGCCGGAGTTGATGAAGCTGGGCTGCAGTGGGCCTCCGCTTGAGCCATGCCGCAGGCCGCAGGCAGGCAAGTTTGGGGACCCCTGTTCCCAGAATGCCGACAGTCACTGCAGTTCTTCTTCTGTGTTTTTCTAGTGTCCACAATAACCTATTTTGGTAACTAGGCCAAAATAATCATGGCAACACACAGACTGTTGTAACCATGGGCCTAATGCGGGTCGTATGATCCATGGGCCTTCTATGGGTTGTAGGATCCATTGGCCTTCTATACGGGCCGTAGGATCCATTGGCCTTCTATATGGGCCGTAGGATCCATGGGCCTTTTACGAGCCATAGGATCCACGGGCCTTCTACTGGTCGTACGATCCATGGGCCTTCTACAGGCCATAGGATCCATGGGCCTTCTATGGGCCGTAGGATCCATGGGCCTTCTACGGGGCGTATCATCATTTCGCCATTCATGGGTCATACTATTCGTGGACCATAACGGGCCGTTAATATGCCGTATTTGATAACTCTATGAAAACAGCCCAACGGTTTTTTGACATGAAAACAGCCCAACGTATTAACAGGCCACAAACGGGCCGACTGTAACGACGGGCTAAATTTGGCCCACAAGCAGAAAATGACAGTAATGGGCCGTAAGTAACCGAATGCTGGAAATGAGCCCAAGAATAAATGGGCCCTAGGAAGGCCGAAACATAACTTGGGCTGGAAACGGCCCAATGGAATAATGGGCCGTTAATGGGTATAAAGTGATACACTGTTCATTACGGCCAGTTTCACCACGGGCCGTTAATGGGCCAAGAGTTACAAAGGGCCTCATATGGGCCAAAAGTCATCATGGGCCATACATGGGCCGGAAGTTAAATCGGGCTGGAATCATGTTGGACGGCCCAGATGACGCTACTGGGCCTATATCAGAGAGGTCATAACAGGCCCTGGGTTAGCGGGCTGTAAATGGGCTATATGCGAACATGCCATTAACAGGCTTTCCGTGGGCCGGCCCGCCACCTTTTGACCAAGTAAAACGGGCCGGCCTTTTCACAGGAATGGGCCTCTGTTCGGCCGTGCCACGTGTTGACGTATCATAGGCGCCTTGGGTCCAATGAATGGGCGACATCTGTCCCAACGGTGATCCGACACGTGTTTCGTCCAACCAATGATGATTTTACATGTGGAAAATCCCCATTGGTCGGGGCTGTTAATGGGTTATCGGATCCAAAACTGGACCCGATAGCTTAACGGTGTTCCATTACGGTGGATGCCACATGCCAGTCACCCTTGACGAAAGCACTTCTGTGACGCGCGATTTATCGTCATGGAAGTGGACACTTCCGTGATGATAATTTTGGTAATGTCATGGAACACTTCTACGACAGCACATGTATGACTATCTTGATTCTGTCATAAAATCGTCATGGATGTACATGCATGACAGAAAACGCGACCTACTGTGACAAACACGTATCATCACGGAACTGTATTTTTTTGTAGTGTGCTGACTGTACCACTATGGTAGGATGTTTGCCATTGTTGGTTTCTCTGACAATTCACAACCTCAAGGTCACTAAGATATTGGTGGACGACGGGGCCGAGTTGAATTTGATTTCCCCAAAGGTTATCCGCAGGCTTCAGATGGCAGAAGAGGAGTTAGAGGTCACCAACATGTTTCAAGGAGTTAATCCCGGCAGGAGTCATCCTAAGGGAAAGATCACGTTGCCTGTGACATTTGGAGGGGAGTTGAACTATCAGACAAAAAATATTGTGTTTGATGTGGTCGACCTCCCCTTGCCATACAATGGGATCCTTGGACGACCAGCCCTAGCCAAATTCATGGCGGCATCCCACTATGCCTACAATACCTTGAAGATGCCTGGGCCACTTGGAATCATGTCCATCCCATCGGATGAGAAGGACGCAATCATTTCCGTGGACAAGATGTACCGGGACACGGTCGCGGCAGAGGCAACGACAGTAGTAGTTCCCGCAAAGGAAAGAAGAGGAAAGAAGAAGGATAACAAGGACGCTGGCAAAGAATCTGGGAAGCGTACCTATTCGGAGTGCACCACACATGTTGATGATTTGTCGGAGAGTGCCAACAGAAAAAGGACCAAGGTTACTGCTCCACAAGTTAAGAAGGTCCTGGCAGGGCTCGCTGGCATTGATGGTACCTTCACCATCAGCGCCACCCTCGATGAGAAATAGCAAAGTGCGCTCATTGCCTTCCTGCAGGGAATATCGATGTGTTTGCCTGGCAACCATCTGATATCCCCAGTGTTCCTAGGGAGGTAATCGAGCACCACCTTGTTGTCTGCCCACACGCCAGACCTGTCAATCAGAAAGTCTGGAAGTAGGCCTTGGAGAGGCAACAGTTTATTGCGGAAGAGATCAAGAAGCTTGAAACAACTGGTTTGGTCAGAGGAGTGATACATCCCACTTGGCTAGCAAATCCAGTAGTAGTTCGGAAGGCCAATGGGAAATTGAGGCTTTGCATAGAATTCACAGATCTCAACAAGGCTTGCCTGAAGGACCCATTTCCCTTGCCGTGCATCGATTATATTGTGGATTCCACTTCAGGCTACGATTTTCTTTCCTTCCTGGATGCATATTCTGGATATCACTAGATCTTCATGTCTAAGGAAGACGAAGAGAAAACCTAGTTCATCACACCATGTGGTACGTACTATTTTTTCCACATGCCATTCGGATTAAAGAGTGTCGGGTCTACTTTTGCAAGGGCAGACTAGATTGGTTTCGAGCCACAGCTGCAAAGAAACATTGAAGCTTATATGATTGACATTGTGGTCAAAACCAAGGACAGAGCAACTCTTATCCAGGATTTGGAGGAGATATTTGCAAATCTGCGCAAGATCAACTTGAAGCTCAACACAGAGAAGTGTGTGTTTGGCGTTCTCTCCGGCAAGCTACTTGTGTTCTTTGTGTCCCATCGGGGGATCGAAGCCAATCCTGACAAGATCAAAGCCATCTAGAAGATCCAAGTGCCAGGAGTTAAGGATGTGAGGCGTTTGACAGGGTGCGTTGCCGCACTAAGCAGATTCATTTCCATGTCTGCCGAGCACGCCTTGTCGTTCTTCAAAATCTTGAAGAAGGCAGGACCCATGAAGTGGACCCCAAAAGCAGATATGTCCCTACAAGAGTTGAAGGCCTACTTATCTTCTATGCCCACCTTGGTTGCTCCCAAACCACAAGAGTCATTGCTGCTATACTTAACGGCGACCAACCCAATGGTTAGTGTGGCCCTGGTGGCGCAGTGGGAAGTGGACGAGGCAGAGAGTGAGCAAGGACCGGCAGAGTCAGATAAGGATCAGGACAGAAGTGAGCACGACAGCAATGGCAACCCCAAGGACACGGCAAGGAAGAAAGTGGTGTAGCACCCAGTGTACTTTGTAACTTCCTTGTTACAGGGGCTCGATCAAGGTACTCTAGCGTGCAAAAATTGATTTTTGGTCTCATCATGTCCTCAAGGAAACTGCGCAGGGTTTTGGTCTGAAGTTTGAGAGCACATCAACAATTCAGAGCAGGGTGTTGGCAGAGTTTATTGCAGAATGGACGCTGACCCCGGTGAGGAAGTGACAGAAACAGTTATCCCCGGCAAGGAGGCGCCCAAAAATGGATTATGTATTTTGATGGCGCCTTTTCCCTACAAGGTGCAGGGGCTGGCATGCTTCTTGTCGCACCCTCAGGGGAGCACTTGAAGAATGTCGGCTAGATGCATTTTGCTCGGGAAGAGGCAACCAACAATACAACAGAGTATGAAGGGCTCCTTGCTGGGCCCAGGATTGCCACAGAATTGGGAATCAAGAAGCTGATCATTTGAGGAGATTCACAACTTGTGGTGAGACAAGTCAACAAGGATTACCAAAGTCCATTGATGGTGGCATATGTTGAGGAAGTGAGAAGATTGGAGGAGCGCTTTGACGGATTGCAAACATAGCACGTATCCTGTGCAGAAAACAGCATAGCTAATCATCTGTCAAAGTGTGTTGTGCAAAAGCTTCCTGTGGAACGAGGAACTTTTGTTTACGCAGCCCTTCGTAACCCCAGCGACAATGGCCCGGAAAAGGAGAAATATGGACTCTCGTAAGCCTCTCCCGGTAGAGCCTCGTGCTCCTGGGAGGGACCATGCCGGAAACTCACAACTTGCGGGCCCACCCCTCCCGCCAGGACCACTGTCCCCGCGGACGAGGAGTGTGCCCCTGCAGTTGAGGAGGTGCTGCTAGTCCTCGTTGCCGATCCCCAGGCTCCAACTTGGGCAAGGCACATAGTCCACTTTCTCCAAATCGGAGAACTCCCAATGACCAAGATGAGGCTGAAAGAGTAGCCCGGAGGGCCAGTATATACCAGTTTGTTGATGACACACTATACAGAAGGAGGCCCAACGGTGTGAAATGAAGTGCCTCTGCCGGGAAGAAGTAAAGGAACTCCTGGCTGAGATACACAGAGGCATGTGCAGCTCCCACATTGGATCAAGGGCATTCGTTGGGAAAGCATTCCGTCAAGGATTCTATTGGCCCACAACCCTCCAAGATGCGGTCGAGCTAGTCACGAGATGTGAAGTCTGCCAGTTCCATTCCAGTAACATCCACCTGCCTACCCAAGCTCTTTAGACAATCCCTTTATCATGGCCATTTTTGGTCTGGGGGCTTGATATCCTCGGCCCTTTCTCCCGAGCAATAGGGGTTTTGAATTCTTATTCGTTGCCATGGACAAGTTTACAAAGGGGCCGGAAGTGACTCCCGTGAGAAAGGTGACTGCTCAATCAACTATCAAGTTCTTGAAAGAACTGGTGTGTCGTTTTGGAGTTCCGGCAAGGATCATTACCGATAACGGCACCCAGTTCAGGGGTCGCGCCTTCATGCAAGATGTTCGCACCCTCGGAAGCAAGGTCTCACTTGCCTCTATCGCACATCCCAGAAGCAATGGGCAAGTTAAGACGACAAACACTGAAGTGCTGCGAGGCCTCAAAACAAGAACCTTTGATACGCCGCGGAAGCACGGCAGGCAGTGAATTGATGAGCTGCCGATAGTCCTCTGTTCCCTCAGAATGACACCAAATCGAGCTACCGGGTAGACTCCCTTTTCCCTAGTCTATGGGACAGAAGCAGTTATCCCCATGGAACTCATTTACGGTTCACCTCGAGTGCTTGCCTACAATAAAGTAGCGCAACATCAGCACTGGCGTGATGACGCTGTGCTACTCAAGGAGAACTGTCTCTGGCGCTGCTACGCGTGTTGCACGCTATCAGCAAGCCCTGCATCGCTATCATAGTTGCAGGGTTCATGCCTGGTGTTTTGAGGAAGGCGACCTTGTCCTTAGGCATGTTCAGTCGGCCAAGGGTACAAACATGTTGACGCCGAAGTGGGAAGGCCCTTAACGGGTAGTACGAGTCACCAGACCTGGTGCAGTCCGTCTGGAGACGGGAGATGGCATCAATTGCAAAACTCATGGAATATTGAGCATCTCCGCAAGTTCTACCCATAAGGCACGACTGTCGGGCCCTGCTCGGCAGCCACCCATTTGTACAGGCCTTGCCTCAGCTGCATGTAACCCCTTGTACAAAGCCAGGGCGATGACCCTGTGCACCAAAGAAATAAACGAAGTGCTAGGGGGCCCTTGAGCAAGTTGCATGCATGCATAAGCATTCCAAGAGCATTTCATGAGCATCTGCATATGCGTATAGATAGGATCGCATCTTGCATCATTCTCATCTGCATAAAGTTGCAGGTTCCTACTGTGAACTTGGCTTCTACAAGGAGTTGAGAAGATGGACCAGCACTGTGATCCCCGGCAAGCCAAACAGATAAGTTTTACCTCTTGTCCATAAATGTTCTGTAAGCTAAAACTTGTGCATGAGAAAGCTTCGCCACTCTTCGAAGCTTAGGTGCTCCCACTATTGGCTCGAACGTTGCTTCAGTCTCGGTGGTCATAGTGGCCTTTGCTGAGAAAGGGTTGGCGGGGGGCTGGTCCCTTTATTTTTTGCCCGGTAGACTCCGGTCCCTGGCAACAAAATAGAAAAAGGGTACGGGTAGGATAGCCAGCCGTCGAAAACTCGTTTATTTAACTAAAGAGGCATCCCTCCTCTGCATGGATGTACACTTGCACGAGTTCCCGGCAAGGCTTATCTTTTTCATTGATATGCTGATTATACAAGTACAAGCCTTACAGAACACATACATGGACTTGAGATATTACATTATTGGAATTAAAATTTGGCAAGTGCCTACATATTTGAGATTAAAAAAAAGATAAGTGCCCCATAATATCCTATTTTCGTTTTCCCTCCACCAGGTACTACGGAGGAAGGAGGAAAAGACGAGAAAAGCACCCAAGCAGGAGCCCTTCCCGGTCCCACCGCAGCCTGCCTGAAGCGGCCTGACGAGACCGGGAGTGGCGGGGCTGCGAAGGAGGAGCGCGGGAGCAGAGTGGGGTTCCCCTGGTTGCCACCTCCAGGGCAGCAAGAAGCTCCGGCTTGAGCCCTGGCGGGGTCATCCACCGAGGCTCAACCAAAAGACCACTGGAGAAGGGGCGGATGCACCAAGAGGACATCCCTCCCCGGCTATCGCCCAAAGAGGCCGGTGATGGTGGTCTTGGGGAGGGAAGGGAAGGACGGGAAGACGAGGCGACAGGTCGCCACTGAAGGAAATATGCCCTAGAGGCAATAATAAAGTTGTTATTTTATATTTCCTTATTTCATGATAAATGTTTATTATTCATGCTAGAATTGTATTAACCGGAAACTTGATACATGTGTGGATACATAGACAAAACACTGTGTCCCTAGTAAGCCTCTACTAGACTAGCTCGTTAATCAAAGATGGTTAAGTTTCCTAACCATAGACATGTGTTGTCAGTTGATGAACGGGATCACATCATTAGGAGAATTATGTGATGGACAAGACCCATCCGTTAGCATAGCATATTGATCGTTAAGTTTTATTGCTATTGCTTTCTTCATGCCAAATACATATTCCTTCGACTATGAGATTATGCAACTCCTGGATACCGGAGGAATGCCTTGTGTGCTATCAAGCGTCACAACCTAACTGGGTGATTATAAAGATGCTCTACAGGTATCTCCGAAGGTGTTTGTTGGGTTGGCACAGATCGAGATTAGGATTTGTCACACCGAGTATCGGAGAGGTATCTCTGGGCCCTCTCCGTAATGCACATCATAAGAAGCCTTGCAAGCAAAGTGACTAATGAGTTAGTTGCAGTATGATGTATTACAAAACGAGTAAAGAGACTTGCTGGTAACGATATTGAACTAGTATGAAGATACCGACGATTGAATCTCGGGCAAGTAACATACCGATGGACAAAGGGGATAACGTATGTTTTCATAACGGTTCGACTGATAAAGATCTTCATAGAATATGTGGGAGCTAATATGAGCATCCAGGTTCTCCTATTGGATATTGACCGGAGAAGTGTCTCGGTCATGTCTACATAGTTCTCGAACCCGTAGGGTCGCACGCTTAACGTTCGTTGACGTAGAGTAGTATTGGGATATTTCATGAGCGGTAACCAAGTCTTTTTCGGAGTCCCTGATGAGATTCAGGACATCACGAGGAGTCTGGGAGTGGTCGAGAGGTAAAGATTTATATATGGGAAATCATATTTTGGGTTCCAGAAAAAGGTGCAGTTTTTCAGTATTGTACCAGGAAGCTTCCAGAAGGTTTTGGAGGATTCCGGAGGGGTCCGGAAGTCCGCAAGTGGGTTCACCATGACCCAAGGGCTAGCATGGGCTGCGGGGAGGTGCCCTAGCCTTAGTGGGCTAGGCGCACCAAGTCCTCAAAATCCCATGTGGCTAGGGAAGGCAAAAAAGGAAGGAGTCCTAGTAGGAATAGGATTGGACTTGGAGTCCAAGTACTCTCCCCGTTAGTTGAGCCCTAGGGCTTGCAGTGGCTGTTTGCCACGCCCCTCCACCTATATATAGAGAGGAGGGGCACCCAAGAGTACACACCATACCCTCGGCGCCCCTCTCTCTCAGGTTACTCCGTAGTTCCACCGCCTCGTCCTGACGACGCTTAGTGAAGAGCTGTCGATGCTCCACCACCACCATCACCACCACGCCATCGTGTTGGTTGTGATCCCATCTACTTCTCCTCTCCTTCTTGCTGGACCAAGAAGGAGGAGACGACATCAAGCCGCATGTGTGTTAAACTCGGAGGTGCCGTCCATTCGGCACTAGATCGCTTGGATAGTGATCGGATCGCGAAGAGTACGACTACATCAACCGCGTGATAAATGCTTCCGCTTTCGGTCTACGAGGGTACGTAGACACACTCTCCCCTTCTTGTTGCTATGCATCTCCTAGATAGATCTTGCATGAGCGTAGGATTTTTTTGAAATTGCATGCTACGTTCCCCTAAAGTGGCATCCAAGCCAGGTCTATGCGTAGATGATATGCACGAGTAGAACACAAAGAGTTATGGGTGGTGATCGTCATACTGCTTACCACCAATGTCTTATTTTGATTCAGCGGTATTGTTGGATGAAGCGGCCCGGACCAACCTTACACAACCACGTTCATGAGACCGGTTCCACCGACAGACATGCAACTAGTTTTGCATAAAGGTGGCTAGCGGGTGTTTGTTTCTCCAACTTTAGTTGAATCGAATTTGAGTGCGGCCGATCCTTGTTGAAGGTCAAAACAACAAACTTGATATATCACCATTGCGGTTTTGTGCAGTAGGTAAGAATGGTTCTTGCTAGAAGCCCATATCAGCCACATAAAACTTGCAACAACAAAGTTGAGGACATCTAACTTGTTTTTGCAGGGCATGTTGTGATGTGATATGGTCAAGATACGATGTGATATACGTTGTTGTATTAGATGATCATATTTTGTAGAAGTTATCGGCAACTGACAGGAGCCTTATGGTTGTTGCTTTATTGTATGAAATGCAAAGGCCATGTAATTGCTTTACTTTATCACTAAGCGGTAGCGATAGTTGTAGAAGCAATAGCTGGCGAGATGACCATGACGCTACGATGGGGATAAAGCTGTCAAGCCGGTGACGATGGAGATCATGACGTTGCCTTGGAGATGAAGATCAAAAGCACAAGATGATGATGGCCATATCGTGTCGCAAATTTTGATTGCACGTGATGTTTATCTTTATGCATCTTATTTTGCTTAGTACGGCGGTAGCATTATAAGATGATCCCTTAACTGAATTTCAAGGTATAAGTGTTCTCCCCGAGTATGCACCGTTGCGAAAGTTCTTCGTGCTGAGACACCACGTGATGATCGGGTGTGATAGGTGAGGGAGTCCTGGATTAGGGGGTAGCTGGACAGCCGGACTATTGGACTATGAAGATACAATACTCAAGACTTCATCCCGTGTCCGGATGGGACTCTCCTTTGCGTGGAAGACAAGCTTGGTGATTCGGATATTGTATTTACTTCCTTGTAACCGACTCCATGTAAACCCTAGCTCTCTCCGGTGTCTATATAAACCAGAGAGTTCGGTCCGTGTGAGGACGATCACAACATTCATAATCATCATAGGCTAGCTTCTAGGGTTTAGCTTCTATGATCTCGCAGTAGATCAACTCTTGTTACACCCATATCATCAATTTCAATCAAGCCGGAAGTAGGGTTTTACCTCCATCGAGAGGGCCCGAACCTGGGTAAACATTGTGCCCCTTACCTCCTGTTACCATTAGCCTTAGACGCACAGATTGGGACCCCCTACCTGAGATCCGCCGGTTTTGACACCGACATTGGTGCTTTCATTGAGAGTTCCTCTGTGCCTTCGCTACAAGGCTCGATGGCCTGCCTCATTGTCAAGGACAACATCACCTCTGGGGGAGCTCTGGCTGTAGGCCAAACTCTCCGACTAGGTGGCTTCATTATGGCCGCCTGTCGACGTTCTGGGAACGGGAGTACCCAGACTTGCCTGCCTATGGCCTGTGGCATGGCTCAAGTAGGGGGGCCCACTACGGCCCATCTTCATCGACACAAGCTCAAGACCCTCGCGAGGGGACAAGCCTCGTGGGGCAGACGACAGGAAGCTTCCTTAGGCACAGCCTCGCCAGGCTGGCTTGCGAGGAGGCGGAGAGATCAAGGCAGGGTACCTCACGAGGTGCCCGTGATGCAAGCCATGACGATCGAGACGAGGCGGGCGCCAGGCGGGCGCCGGCCTGGGCAGTGTCCTTGTTTCCCCTTTGGTGCAAAGGGGGCAAGCGCAGGCCAAGGCAACAGGCAAGGGATACCATTTTGGTGCAACAAGACCAAGACCAGCAGAACGGCAGGACGGAGGTCATCGTGGAGCCTAGGAAGGCGTCATCGTCAGAGCCTTTGGCAGGCGAGGACCAACTTTAGTCAGGATAAGTGTACTAGATGTTCCCCTTCAAAATGGCCAATTGTTGGCGCCCTTCCCGCTCAATATTTGGGAAGAGGACCAGGGCCTTGCTCTATAAATAGGACTAGCCATTCTCAAGGCAAGGGAGGAACCATTCGAGCCCTAGCCAGAACCACCCACACAAGAACTCCTCCCCTCACGAGGTTGTTCTTCCTTTGTACTGTTCATCATCAGCCCCTGAGGCAATCCACCACACCACAAACTAGAGTAGGGTATTACACCACAATGGTGGCCCGAACTAGTATAAACCTTGCATCCCTTGTGTTGTTCTTCGGGTAGTTTTAGATCTCTTGCGAGGCGACGAGACGTGAGTAGGTAGGGGGAGTGATCTCCGTGCGCACCCCAGAGTTCGAACCTCAAGGGTCTACCGGAACCCGCAATCCGACATTTGGCACGCCAGGTAGGGGTGCACTGGAATCCTTCTCTCGCCACCTCACGTTCCGTCGCGTCGTCACCATCATGTCCGGCGACCCGACGGGCAACCCGGACCCCTGGGCGTCCTGGCCCGCCCACACCGAGCCGCCCGCCCAGGGCGACCCCGTCCTTGTGCCCCAGGCAGCTCGCGCTCCGCAGGGCACCGCAGCCAGGCACCGCCTACTCTCACGCCACGGCAGGTGCGGTCGGCGGCAAGGGCTTCAAACCACGCCGCAGCCACGGCTCCATACACCCGACGGGAGCAGGCGAACTCAAGGGCCGCGCTCACGGTGGCCCGAGAACTACTACGATGCAGGCTGCTGGAGGGCGGCCGCGACGTGCTACTGGAGCGGGTAGCAGAGCTCCTAGACTCCGCCGCCTTGGGGGCTCATCCTTTCTGCACTCAGCTGCCACCCCAGGTCCAGTGCGGGCCTTACGGAGGCCCCATTCGTGCATACGCGACTCCGAGCGGGTTCCACGACCCCCCCGGCGCTAACCTGGCCGTCAGTGCCGGGCGACCAGCAGTGCTCCCTCCACCTCCGCCCGGCGAAGGGGCCTTCGCTGCGGTCCGCGGCCCCGGCGGACCACCACGCTACCACCCCCAGGACAGCACTGCAAGCAGGGCTGTGTGGCAAGTGGGGCACTACAACGAAGCATTCGGGGCAGCGGCCCCGGAAGCTTGTGTGCCCCACATGGTAGATCAAGGGCGCGCGCTGGAAGAAGACCATGGCCCGCTCCTTGGCCCAGGCTGGAGGGAAGAGACGCCAGGGGCTGAGCTCTTCCAGGGACTCCAGGAGAACCTCGATGATCGCGCTGGTGGCAACAACTATCGGGTACCACTAATTCCTCAGGAGCAACCTTACACTAAGCATGGGTCACAGGAGGTACAGGTTACCGCGTCAGATGGCTGCCCCAATCCAGCAGCTTCCTACCTCGCAGGAGGAGGGCACCGGGGGCTGCCGGAGAGGGGCCGAGATCCGGCCTCGCCCCCACGGCGCTCGGAGAAAGGCACCCACAGGAGGTAGGCCCTCTGCCGGGGAGGTGCCCCAGGGCCTGCCCCTGGCAGAGGACCCGTGGTCATCGGGGAAACCACTGGCGACCGCTCTATCCCGTCGGCGGCGTCCTTGGTTTCTGGTCGTCGTCGGTGGAAATAGAGTGTGGCGCAAGGTGGGGCCCTCGTTTGGCGATATGAAGCAAGGCCGGTACCTGTGAAGAAGGCCCAGTGCCTATGAAGCTCGCCGCCCCGTGACACTCTCACGTAATAATGAGTGGGGCTGTACACGCCCCGGAGTCTCCGGAGAGCCGCCCTCGGGCCTCGGGGCTCCTGCCCACGCCAAGTGGTAGAACTTAGCTCTGCGGTGGTGAGAAGACGTCAAAGACTAGACTAGGTGTCGGACGTGGGAAGGACGACAGGAGGCTTCCTCAGGCACGGCCTCGCGGGGAAGGACGACAGGAGGCTTCCTCAGGCACGGCCTCATCAGGCTGGCTCGCGAGGAGGAGGAGAGATCAAGGCGGGGTACCTCACGAGGTGCCCGTGATGCAAGCCATGATGACCAAGGCCAGGCGGGCGCCAGGCGGGCACCAGCCTACGCATTGTCCTTGTTTCCCCTTTGGTGCAAAGGGGGAAAGTGCAGGCAAGGGTATCAAGCAAAGGCAACCATTTCGGTGCAACAAGACCAAGACCAGCAGGGCGGCAGAACGGAGGTCACCGTGGAGCCCAAGCCAGCGTCATTGTCAGGGTCTTTGGCAGGTGAGGACCAACTTTAGTCAAGATAAGTGTACTAGATGTTCCCCTTCAAAATGGCTAATTGTTGGCGCCCTTCCCGCTCAATATTTGGGAAGAGGCCCAGGACCTCCGTCTATAAATAGGACTAGCCACCCCCAGGGTAGGGCATCGGCATCTGATCTGGAGACCAACTAGAGAGAAGAACCTTGGACAACAACACCATAGAAACAGACCCTCGTGAGGCTGTTCTTCCTTTGTACTGTTCATCATCAGCCCCAGAGGCAATCCACACACCACACACTAGAGTAGGGTATTACACCACAATGGTGGCCTGAACCAGTATAAATCTCGCGTCCTTTGAGTTGCTCTTCGTGTAGTCTAGATCCTAGCGAGGCGGTGAGACATGGGTAGGCTGGGGGTGTGATCTCCGCGTGCACCCCAGTGTTTCAACCTCAAGGGTCTGCCGGAACCCGAAATCCAACATTTGGCACGCTAGGTAGGGGTGCGCCAAAGCTCTCCCTTCCGTCGACCCGTTCTCCATCAGCACCTCGCTCCGCCCTCATGGCAGACAACGCACCGCCCGCTTCGGCTGTCGACGCCAGTGCGGGAACCAGCGGGCTTCGAGCCCTGGCCCCCGCCTTGCGACAGGTGCAGTGGCCGAACAAGTTCAAGCCGGACATGCCGCCGCGCTACAACCGCACGGCCGACCACTGGCCTTCCTGCTAGCGTATGAAGAAGCCGTCCTCAGGGCCGGAGGCGATGACAGGGTCATAGCTAACTGGCTGCCCATGGCCCTCACCGGTGTCCCGCGCATGTGGCTGCTCCACCTGCCGGCGGCTTCTGTGGTCTCCTGGGGGGAGTTGCGTAGCCTCTTCCTCGCCCATCATGCTGTGCCGGCACCCAGTCGTTGCAGCCCTCCTGGGCAGATCGCAGGCACCACCTTCAGGCCGCCACATCAAGCCATTCGTCCGCCAGATCGACACCGCTTTTGTGCCGCACGGGGCACCTCCGGGTTGGGCGGCACCTAAAGCCGATCTGGCCTTCAGCTCGGATGATTACCCCTCCAACTCGGCCTGCTCGGGCGCACTGCCAATGTTGTGCACCCCCACCATCTGCAACGTGGCGGTCACCAAGACCCTCATCGACGGTGGCAACGGCCTCAGTGTGCTCTCAGTGGAGGCCTCAGCCTTCTCCACGTACCGTTGGAACGGCTGCAGCCCAGCAGGCCCTTCTTGGGCGTCGGAGGCAGCTACGCCGGCTCCCTGGGGCAGATCCGCCTTCCAGTGACCTTCGGCACCTACGCCAAGTTCCGCACGGAGCTAATCGACTTCGACATCACCCCCATCGGCCTCCCATACAACGCCATCCTCGGCTACCCGGCGCTAGCCCGGTTCATGGCCGCAACTCACCCGGCATACAACCTCATGAAGATGCCCGGGAGTAGCGGCGTCCTCACCGTGTTAGGGGACACCGGGGATGCATTGCAAGCGCTCAAGCTTGCTTTCAAGGCCGTGGCGGCGGTGCAGCCCGCAGACTCAGACGCCTCTGAACCCAAGGGGGCTGCACCGGCCATGAAAAAGCTGTTGTTCACTCAGAACAAGGCGGAAATCAAGCAGGTACTGGTTGACGAGGACGGATCCACCGGTGCCACCTTCACCATAGGCGCCAACCTCGAGCCCGAGCAGGAGGAGGCCTTGGTAAAATTCTTGCACGCAAACAAGAAGGTATTCACGTGGGAACCAGATCAGCTAGCAGGGGTCCCGAGGGGCATAATCGAGCATCGCCTCAATGTGTGCCCCAATGTGCGCCCGGTGAAGCAGAAGGCGAGGCGGCAGTCCACTGAGAAGCAAGCTTTCATCATCCAAGAGACCCGCAAGTTGGAGGCGGCGGGGGTCATTTGCGAGGTCCGCTACCCAGATTGGCTGGCTAACCCTGTGGTCGTGCCGAAGAAGGGGGGAAAGGAACGCATGTGTGTCAACTTCATCAACCTTAACAAGGCCTGCCTGCAGGATCCGTTCCCGCTCCCTCACATCGACCAGATCATCGATTCCACCGCCGAGTGCGACTTGTTGTGCTTCCTGAATGCTTTCTCCGGCTACCACCAGATCAAGATGGCAGTAGAAGATCAGGAAAAGACGGCCTTCCTGACCCCGTGCGTGGTGGACTGCTATACGTGTATGCCGTTCGGATTGTGCAATGCCGGCGTGACCTTTCAGCAGCTAATGCACATCGCCTTGGGTCGGCAGCTCGGGAGGAATGCTGAGGCTTATGTTGATGACATTGTGGTGAAGTCTCGGGAGGCAAAAACCCTGATACATGACTTGGAGGAAACCTTCGTGAACCTTAACGAGGTGGACCTGCGGCTCAACCCGAAGAAGTGTGTGTTTGGAGTCCCCTCGGGCAAGCTCCTGGGTTTCCTAGTATCCCACCGGGGCATCGAGGCCAACCTAGAAAAGGTAAAGGCAGTCGAGGGCATGAGCCCGCCGAAGACCCTCAGAGAAATGCAGAAGCTCACCAGGCACATGACCGCCCTAGGGCGTTTCATCTCCAAGCTGGGGGAATGAGCGCTGCCCTTCTTCAAGCTCGTGAAGAAGAAGGGCCCCTTTGAATGGACTGAAGAGGCCGACAAGGCGTTCCAGGATCTCAAGAGGTACTTGACTAGCCCCCCGATGATGGTAGCTCGACGCCCTTAGGAGCCCCTAGTGCTCTACCTGGCGGCCACCCCCTACTCTGCCAGCGCAGCCCTGGTGGCTATTAGGGAGGAGTGTAGGACCAAGACCGCAACGACCGTCTGGGTTAAAGTAAAGCAGGGCCGAGAGGGCCTCACAACGACCGCGGCTGCAACCAAGGAAGACCAGCCACAGAAGGGAAGCGCACCTGATACAGAGGAGGCCCCTCCTCTAGACGACCAGTCGCTCGGGGCTCCGTTGTCTCAGGAGGCGCACCGGCCTCCGGAGGATGCTAGCGACACCGACACTCCCAACCTAGTCGAGCACCCTGTGTACTTCGTCAGCACGGTATTGCGTGACGAAAGGGTGCGGTACCCCATGCCCCTGAAACTCCTCCTCGCGCTATTGGTGGCCTCACGCAAGCTGCGGAACTACTTCCAAGGCCATCCCATCAAGGTTGTATCAGCATACCCTTTGGAAAGGGTGCTCAGGAGCCCCAATTCAGCTGGAAGAGTCGCAGAGTGGAACATCGAGCTGTAGGCATTTCAGATAGAATTCAGCACAACCAGAGTCATCAAAGGGGCTGCGCTTGCGGACTTCGTGGCGGAATGGGCAGAGGCGCCAGGCCTCGAGGCTGGCGAGGATCGATCACTCTCCCCAGGGAGCGAGGCACCGGACGGATGGGTCATGTACTTCGACGGGGCGTTCTCCCGACACGGCACAGGGGCTGGTGCGGTACTCGTATCCCCCACTTAGGACAAGCTCTACTACACCGTGCAACTTTGTTTTCAGCATGGGGAAAAGGTCTCCAACAACATAGCAGAATACAAAGGCCAGATAGCGGGCCTGAAGGCCGCAGTCGCCCTGGGGGTGAAGCGCCTCACCATCAAGGGTGATTCGCAGCTCCTTGTCAACTTCTTGAACAAAGTATACGAACCAAGGGACGAGCACATGGAATCCTACCTCGCGGAGGTCCGCAGGATGGAGAAGCAGTTTTGGGGGCTGGAGTTGCAGCATGTGCCTCGCGGCACCAATCAAGAGGCTGATGATATCGCAAAAAGGGCATCCAGACGACTACCCCAGGAGCCTGGCGTCTTCGAGGAGCGGCTCTTCAAGCCCTCGGCGACGCCGTCACTATCAAGCACTGTGCAGCCTCGGGAGGAGCTCCCCCAGCCACCAGCCTCGGGAGCCCTGGTCTGCGGCCCGACATCAGGAGCGCGCCTGCTCCTGGCATTGGAACCTCAGGAGGGGTGTTGGATTACAAAGCTCAAGAGTTACCTGACGCAAGGCACATTGCCGGAAAAGGAGGAGGAGGCGGAGCGTGTGGCACGGCAGGCCACAGCATACTGCCTTCAGGATGGGGAGCTCTACCGAAGACGGCCGAATGATGTGTCTCTGCGTTGCATTTCCAGAGAGCAAGGGAAGGAGCTACTGGCGGACATACACGGTGGCGACTATGGGCATCACTCGTCGTCACGAACTCTCATCGGCAAGGCGTTCCGCAGCGGGTTCTATTGGCCTACGACACTCAATGACGCTGCGGGGCTGGTAAAAGCTTGTGAGGCCTGTCAGTTTCATGCCAAGCAGATCCATCAGCCGGCGGGAGGTCTGCAGACTATACCCCTCTCGTGGCCCTTCGCGGTCTGGGGACTGGATATCCTAGGACCGTTCCCTCGGGCGCCAGGGGGCTACCGATACCTCTATGTTGTCGTGGACAAGTTCACCAAGTGGGATGAGGTGGAAGCTGTCCGCACCATCCCCGCAGGCTCCGCGGTCAAGTTCATCAAGGGCCTCGTGAGCCGATTCGGGGTGCCGAACCGCATCATCACCGACAACGGTTCGTAGTTCACCAGTAACCTCCTCAAAACATACTGTGCTAACCTTGGAACGCAGATATGCTACGCTTCGGTGGCACACCCGCGCAGCAACGGTCAGGCCGAGCGAGCCAACGCAGAGGTCCTGAGGGGCCTCAAGACTAGGACCTTCAAGAAGAAGCTGGAAGCCTGCGGCAGTGGCTGGTACGACGAGCTCCAGTCCGTGCTGTGGTCAATCCGCACGACCGCAACCAAGCTGTTCTCCCTCACGAGGTCAGACGTAGTTCCGCGCGGGTCCTGGCGTTCGACGAGGCGCAGCAGGACGCCATGCGGGGGACGGATCTCTTCCTGGGGGAGGAGCATCGCCGAGAAGCTGCCCTACGGGCAGCAAGGTACCAACAAGCACTGCAGCGATACCACTGCCGCAACATACGCCCAGGACTCTCGAGGTAGGGGACCTCGTGCTCAGACGGGTTCTCTCCAGGGAGGGGCTGCATAAGCTCTCTACCATGTGGGAGGGCCCGTTTAAGGTTGTTGATGTTTCCAGGCCCGGCTCCGTACGCTTGGAGACCCAGGAGGGGGTGCCCATCCAGAACGCGTGGAACATCCAACACCTCTGAAGGTTTTACCCCTGAAAAAGGCTCGATGCCTGTGAAGAAGGAGAATGCCTGTGAAGAAGCTGCGTTTTGGGAAAAGGCCCGGTGCCTGTGAAGAAGGCGAATGCCTGTGAAGAAGCTGCGTTTTGGGAAAATGCTCGGTGCCTATGAAGAAGGCGAATGCCTGTGAAGAAGCTGCATTTTGGGAAAAGGCCCGGTGCCTGTGAAGAAGGCGAATGCCTGTGAAGAAGCTGCGTTTTGGGAAAAGGCCCGGTGCCAGTGAAGAAGGCGAATGCCTGTGAAGAAGCTGTGTTTTGGGAAAAGGCCCGGTGCCTGTGAAGAAGGTGAATGCCTGTGAAGTTACTGTGCTTTGGAAAAGGCCCGGTGCCTGTGAAGAAGGCAAACGCCTGTGAAGCTCGCAGCCCATGACACTCTCACGTAATAATGAGTGGGGCTGTACACGCCCCGGAGTCCCCGGAGTGCCACCCTCGGGCCTTGGGGGCTCCCGCCCACGCCCAGTGGCAGCACTTAGCTCCGCGCTGGTGAGAAGACGTCAAAGACTAGACTAGGTGCCGGACGCGGCTTCTTTCATTTGCTTTCCGCAGTTGGCGTGTTTATTCCTATTGGAAGTTTTTCTGAAACTGTTGCCATTTCGAGCTCGCGACTCTCTCATTTCACTTATTCGTCTCGTTCTCTCCCGCGCAAGGTCTCGCGAGGGGGGAGTGGGTGTGTAACGCCCCGGATATAACTTTCCACATTCGTAACTCCAACTCTTGCCTTTTCTGTAGATGTGATATATTATTTTCCTCCGTGGTTGGGTTTTGTTCTTTTGTTTTTGCATCTTGTTCATGTCATGCATTTCATCCCATGTCATCATTCGCATTGCATCTGCATGTTTTCATAAAAACTCGTAGCCGTTAGTTGTTGCCGCTTCTTCCCCCTTGCCTTCATTGACCGATCTGAGCCCAACCGGGTTTTTGATTCCCTCTTGTCGGACCTTTGACCCTCTCTGCATGGCCGCTGACCCCCCCTCGCGCGCGTCCGAAACCTGCCCGGAACCCGACCCGCTCAGTTATCACCGTTGCATTCAAATCATCCTCAAACATCCCTAAAATATCTTCGGTTCTTTGTTGGACTCCCCTAAGCATTTTATTCTTGACCGTCTGATTTTGATCGGAGGGTCCAACCTCAATCCTATTTTCCTATATATAGCCCACCTAGTCTAAAGAGAGACCAAATCCCTAATTCTAGGGATCCTCCTAGCCGCCGCCACACCTGTCCATTCCCTCCATCTTCCTCGGGATCCATCCCGATCCACCCACCTTCTCCTCCTCGATTTGCATACCTGGCCAACCAGAGCTCCCCTCGGTCCAACTCCAGCTCACCCGCTACCTCCTTGCAGGCCTCCTCGATCCTATACCAAGCAGGTGCTCACCCTGAGCCTCGCGTCACCGCCAACCTCCGCGCCGGCGAGCGAACCTGCAGCCATCCAGATGAGCGCCGGCCCCTTCTTCTTCTCCTTCCCGTGCTCCTCGCGTTTCTCCCTCTCTCATATCCCTGAATATCTCTCTCTTTCTGCCAGCAGGAAGCCATGAGGAGCTGCCCTCGTCCCCGTCCCCATGGAAATGGCCGTCCCAAGGCAAGCTGCCGGCTTGCCTCTGCTCCGCCTTGTCATCACCGCCTCTCCGTTGAGGCCCCGCGCCGCCCCGTTGTGCCACCTCTTCCTTTCGTTTCCTCCATGCCTGTTGCTCTGCCTCTCGTCCATCCTCTCTCTTCTCTGTACAGGTGCTCCACGCGCCATGGCAGCCACCGCAAGCCTCCACGTCGAGCTCCGCCGCCCCTGGATCTCCTCTCCCAGTGGAGCTACTCGAGCCCTGCCCAGAGCAGCCAAGCCGCCGGTGAGCTCCTCCGCCGCGCGCACCCTGAACTCCTCTCCTTCTCTGTCTCTCTCTGATTTATCCTGTGTCTTTTCTTCAGACAACAGTTCCGCCATGGCCTTGCAGTTCCCGCCGCGGCCCTGCTCCGTTCGTCGCTGTCTCCGTCAGATCCGACGAGTCCCTGCGCACCGGCCTCGTCCCTGCCTCCAGGTCGCCGCTCCGCCGCCAGAGAACAAGCTGCCGTCGCGCCTGGCCCCTGCCTCAACCTGCTGCTGTTTCGTCTTCAGAAACGAACGAGCAGCTCGCCCGACCCCTCGCCCGTTGACCGGTCCGGCTAGGCCGCAGCGCCTCAAGGCCCAGCGCGCCAGCCTCTCCAGCCAGCCTTCTCTACCTCCTCATCTGGGCCGTGGCCCATGGTGAGCTCCACCCCTTCTCCTGTACACCGTTGGCCCAGCCAGATTCGGCCCGCGTAGTTTTTTCCTAGCGCTGCGATTTTCTCTATTATCCAGTGATTTATTGTTTTGCAGAATAGTCCCTAAACTTCATGCATTAATAACTTCATAACCGTGCATCGGATTAAAATGATTTATATATGTAAAGTGCTTCAAATTTTGTGTAGATTAATAATTTGCCACTTTCATCCATGTTAAATATGTTTAAAATGATGTTTGATTAAATTTGCTCGAATGCCATGTTAAAATGATTTACTTCATAACTAAATAACCGTAGCTCCGAATTTATTAAACTTTATATGTAAATGGGGTGGAAAAATGCATAGAATAACATGGTCCACTTTATTTTCCTGTTTAACAACCATAAAATATGTTTTAGGGCAGAACAGTAGCAAATTAAAAATATGCATATGGGGATTCTCCGGAATTGTTGTTTGTTGTTTCGGCCTCTTTTAAACTTGCCTAAATAGCTAGATTACTTATGTTCCACCTCTTGACATGTTTAACAACATTTAACATTGTTGTGTATCTAAACGAAAGCGAACTAAATAACTCGGATGTGGTGTTTCGTCAATATGCAACTCGTTGCATATTGAGCTCCACTTAACTTGTAGTATTGTTTGTTGCACTTTGCCATGCCATGCCTCATTAAATCGGACATGCATCATACTTGTTTGTGCATCATGCCATGTTTATGCTTGTGCATTTACCATGTTGTTTGTTTCTTTCCGGTGTTGCTTCTTAGTTCCGGTAATGTTGCGATTGTGAAGATTCGTTCGACTACGCCCATTCATCTTCTTCATGGACTCGTTCTTCTGCCTAGCGGGATTCCAGGCAAGATGACCGCTACCCTGGATCTCACTACTATCATTGCTATGCTAGTTGCTTCGTTCTATCGCTATGCTGCTTTACCTATCTTTGCTCATCAAGCCTCCCATATTGCCATGAACCTCTAACCTTTAACACCTTTCCTATGCAAACCGTTGCTTGGCTATGTTACCGCTTTGCTCAGACCCTTTTATAGCATTGTTAGTTGCAGGTGAAGTTGAAGATTGCTCCATGGTGGACAGGATTTATGTTGGGATATCACAATATCTCTTATTTAATTAATGCATCTATATATTTGGTAAAGGGTGGAAGACTCAGCCTTTTGCCTGGTGTTTTGTTCCACTCTCGCCACCCTAGTTTCCGTCATACCGGTGTTATGTTCCCGGATTTTGCGTTCCTTACGCGGTTGGGTTATTTATGGGACCCCCTTGACAGTTCGCTTTGAATAAAACTCCTCCAGCAAGGCCCAACCTTGGTTTTACCATTTGCCTCACCACCACCTATACCTTTCCCTTGGGTCGGCCAACCCGGGGGTCATCTTTATTTTAGCCCCCCCGGGCCAGTGCTTGTCTAAGTGTTGGTCCGAACTGAGTTGCCTGCGGGGCCACCTCGGGGCAACTTGAGGGTTGGTTTTACTCGTAGCTAGTCTCATCCGGTGTTGCCCTGAGAACGAGATATGCGCAGCTCCTATCGGGATTGTCGGCGCATCGGGCGGCTTTGCTGGTCTTGTTTTACCATTGTTGAAATGTCTTGTAAACCGGGATTCCGAGACTGATCGGGTCTTCCTGGGAGAAGCTATATCCTTCGTTGATCGCGAGAGCTTATCATGGGCTAAGTTGGGACACCCCTGCAGGGTATAATCTTTCAAAAGTCGTGCCTGCAGTTATAGGCATATGGGAATTTGTTAATGTCCGGTTGTAGATAACTTGACACCAGATCCGAATTAAAACGCATCAACCGTGTGTGTAGCCGTGATGGTCTCTTCTCGGTGGAGTCCGGGAAGTGAACACGGTTTCTGGGTTATGTTTGACGTAAGTAGGAGTTCAGGATCACTTCTTGATCATTGATAGCTTCACGACCGTTCCTTTTGCTCTCTTCTCGCTCTTATTTGCGTATGTTAGCCACCATATATGCTTAGTCGCTGCTGCAACCTCACCAATTTGCCACTTCCTTTCCCTTTAAGCTTTGCTAGTCTTAATACCCATGGTAATGGGATTGCTGAGTCCTCGTGGCTCAGAGATTACTACAACAACAGTTGCAGGTACAGGTCGTGCGATGATCATGACGCGAGAGCGATGCTTGCTTGCGTTGAGTTCTTCTTCTACTTCTTCGATCAGGGGATAGGTTCCAGGTCGGCAACCTGGGCTAGCAGGGTGGATGTCATTTGAGTTTCTGTTTGTGTTTCATCCGTAGTTCGGATGTTGATCTTATGTATGATGTATTGATGTTGTATTCGTGTGGCATTGTATGCCTCTTGTATGTATCCCCTTCTATTATGTAATATTGATGTAATGATATCCACCTTGCAAAAGCGTTTCAATATGCGGGTCTATCCTTGGTGGGACCTTTGAGTTCCTTTTTGATAGGGTCACATATTGGGCATGACAAGTTGGTAATCAGAGCCTCGACCGACCCTAGGAGCCCCCTTGATTGATCGTGTAGTTTGGCCGTTGTCGAGTCTAGAATAAAACTGTTTTCTGAGTCTAGTTATATCGAAGAGTAGGAATTCTTTTTACTCCTCAGCCCCTTCGTCGCTCTGGTGAGGAATCCTCACGTAGGTGTTTTGAATTACTCCTCTTCCCCTTTCAAACTTTCTTTAGGATCACGCAGTGGTTTTCGTTCTTAGGTTCTCAACTCTTTTCATCCGGTGCATTTCTCGTCAAGTCGACTCGAGCCTCTTCATCTTTGAGTTCAATCCTCAGTTGTTTTCTTTTCCCACCCGCCCACCCCTCTTCTTCTCAGAACCAAAGTCCGTAATCGAGTATCCATCCTACTCGTGTGAAGCCTTTGCTTTCTTTCAACCGGTGTTTTCTCTTCAAGATATTCGTCGTTCCCCTTCCATGTTGCCTTTGTTTTTCCCGCCCTCCCACCCTTTTCTTCCCGGAGTCTGACTCTCTCTCGACCATCTATCACATTCGTGTGGAACCTCTTCAGTCTTTCATAAATTATTCCAACCGGTGAATTCTCGTCTCGTTCGTCATGCTTCATCCCTTTCTTTTCCCGGTGCACTCAATTCAAGTTTTTTTTCTGGGTTGATCGCATTCTTTTCCTTGGATCAAGAGTTTTCCTTGCTCGTTTGCCTCTCACCATTCAATCATTCCGAAGTTCAAGACATCTCAGAAGATTCGTCTGTGTTCGAATTAATTCGAGGTTGTCACCTCATTCGAATATTTCAATTGTTCCGGTGCATTATCTATCCTTCAACAATCCTTTTTCAACAGTGTTATCTCTTCAGTGGGCCCTAACCCACAGGTCTTTTCCCAGGATCTTACCTGACTCTTCTATTTTCCCAGAGTTATTCTCAAATTCATTTCAAAGTGTGACGTAAGAATGGATCCCATCAGTCTCATGCCTTCTCCAAGATCTTGTTCAAATTCTTGTCATTGTTGGCTCAACCTCTTCGCTTTTCATTCTCCCGGAGTATCTCAGTAATTTTTGCTGGTGTTTCTCGTCGTCATTTGAAGATCGAAGAAGAGTTCCTCTTAAATCCTTACCCGTTCTTCCAAAGAGGCGTAGTTCAAGCTTGATGCCATCCTCTCATAATTGTTTTCGACTGTGAGAATTCTTTTCAACCATCCGGAGCATTTCATGAGTTGTTTCCATTTCTTTCCTCCGAAGGCCATCATTTCGGGTTTATTCGTTCTCAGCTTTTAGCTCTCCTTCTCCATATTCTACCGGTGCATCATTCAAGTATTCTCTAATAAGCTCATGATCTCTTCGTTCACTTGTATATAAATCCTCTCAAGTATCTTCAATCTTTTCGGTGAATTGTGCCTTTGCTACTTTCATTCTCAATTCTTACGGTGGTTTGCTCAAGATTTCACTTCTTCGTTATCATATCAATTCATTCATTGTTTCCAAATACCACTGGTGGTTCCATCAATACCTTCTCAAGTTTGCCCTATATCTCTATCTGTAATCATTTTTTAATGAAAATAAGTAGTATGCCAAATCCATTGCTTGCCATC
This sequence comes from Triticum aestivum, assembly GCF_018294505.1. Lineage (NCBI taxonomy): Eukaryota > Viridiplantae > Streptophyta > Magnoliopsida > Poales > Poaceae > Triticum > Triticum aestivum. The sequence goes on from NC_057801.1 coordinate 450,059,190, forward strand.
AATTTAATTTGATGAAGGATAAACATACAATAAATCTTATTCTTATTTCCTCAAGGTGATTCAATTCTTTTCTTCCAGAGATTGTTCATGATGAAGTAATTCTCGGTTCTAGTGTTTCATCTTTTCCTTTTCCGGAGTTCCAAGTTTTTCCGCATTATCTCGTCGTGAAGCTTCATCTTATTATTGCAAGGCTTCACCTTGTGTTTTCAACTTCTCTTTCTTTCTATCATCCTTTTATTACCGGAGTTCTTAATGGAGGCTCTACATGGTGGTTCGTCAAGGATTCTTTTCATTCCTCAATTGTTCTTCAAGATTTCTCTTGAAGTTATGACCCGCCAAGCTATACTCTAAATAAACATGGTGCTCAACACATGTTTTGTTTTGAGGCATTCAAGCATTCTTCATCTTGCATTCCAAAGTGCAATTCTCCTACCTTATCTTTTGAGATGGTGTTATATCATTCTTGACAATTTCCATTCATGTTTCGCGATTCACATGTTGTCAAGAATGAGGTATTTTAAATCCATTAATCTCTCCATTGGAGTTATCTTGTGTCATGTTTCACCTAAAGCCTTCCCTAAGGAATGTCACTATTGTGGTGCTTATCATTGATCCAAGTTATCTCTCTATCATCTTGGTGAAGAAGTTTTCATCTCTTCGTTGATCTCAAAGCAAGCAATTGTTTTCGTTAGTGGCAGAGTGTCACCCCATAATTTTGAGATGTGTTCCATAAGCCCACAACAAGCTTGTGCTTCTCGTTGTTGATTTTCCAACAACTCCGTTCGATTCTTCTTTGCAAGGATATTTTCTAAGTTCACTTGTGGCAAAAGTTGTCATTTTCTTCTCCGTCCCTTTATCCCAATGATCTATCTTCTATTCTTCTTCCGGAGGCATGGTGATGTTGCTCTCTTCACTCATCATCTCGAATTGTGAGGATCGTGTTCTTTTCATGCGTATCCATTAACCGGAGTGTTGTGTCTTCTCTTCAAGTTCTTTTCATCTTATCAAGTTTTCCTTCTTCTTTCAGTCGGAATGCTGCCCAAATTATATCAATCTTATTCCTTCTCTATCTAGTTTTAACCGGAGTGTTTTCAATATCTATCTTATCACTAAACCTCTTGGTTCTCGTCGTATCCCTTTTTCCTCTTTTCTAATGGAGTGTTTTCAACTTTGTTCATCTTTGTTGTTTTCTTCCTTTCAGTTTGCTCAACCTCTCAAGGTTCGTGGTTTCACTCGTTCTTCAAAGAAGCAACTTAGTTTTACCTCTTCTCTTCCTCTTCCGTTTCTCTCCGGGGCCATCCTAGATCTCGGGACGAGATCCTCTCATAGTGGTGGAGTGTTGTAACGCCCCGGATATAACTTTCCACATTCATAACTCCAACTCTTGCCTTTTCCGCAGATGTGATATATTATTTTTCTCCGTGGTTGGGTTTTGTTCTTTTGTTTTTGCATTTTCTTCATGTCATGCATTTCATCTCATGTCATCATTCGCATTGCATCTGCATGTTTTCATAAAAACTCATAGCCGTTAGTTGTTGCCGCTTCTTCCCCCTTGCCTTCGTTGACCGATCAGAGCCCAACCGGGTTTTTCATTCCCTCTTGTCGGACCTTTGACCCTCTTTGCATAGCCGCTGACCCCCCCTCGCGCGCGTCCGAAACCTGTCCGGAACCCGACCCGCTCAGTTATCACCGTTGCATTCAAATCATCCTCAAACATCCCTAAAATATCTTCGGTTCTTTGTTGGACTACCCTAAGCATTTTATTCTTGACCGTCTGATTTTGATCGGAGGGTCCAACCTCAATCCTATTTTCCTATATATAGCCCACCTAGTCTAAAGAGAGACCAAATCCCTAATTCTAGGGATCCTCCTAGCCGCCGCCGCCACACCTGTCCATTCCCTCCATCTTCCTCGAGATCCATCCCGATCCACCCACCTTCTCCTCCTTGATTTGCATACCTGGCCAACCAGACCTCCCCTCGGTCCAACTCCAGCTCACCCGCTATCTCCTTGCAGGCTTCCTTGATCCTATACCGAGCTGGTGCTCACCCTGAGCCTCGCGTCACCGCCAACCTCCGCGCCGGCGAGCGAACCTGCAGCCATCCAGATGAGCGCCGGCCCCTTCTTCTTCTCCTTCCCGTGCTCCTCGCGTTTCTCCCTCTCTCATATCCCTGAATATCTCTCTCTTTCTGCCAGCAGGAAGCCATGAGGAGCTGCCCTCGTCCCCGTCCCCATGGAAATGGCCGTCCCAAGGCAAGCTGCCGGCTTGCCTCTGCTCCGCCTTGTCATCACCGCCTCTCCGTTGAGGCCCCGCGCCGCCCCGTTGTGCCACCTCTTCCTTTTGTTTCCTCCCTGCCTTTTGCTCTGCCTCTCATCCATCCTCTCTCTTCTCTGTACAGGTGCTCCACGTGCCATGGAAGCCACCGCAGGCCTCCACGTCGAGCTCCGCCGCCCCTAGATCTCCTCTCCCAGTGGAGCTACTCGAGCCCTGCCCAGAGCAGCCAAGCCGCCTGTGAGCTCCTCTGCCGCGCGCACCCCCAACTCCTCTCCTTCTCTGTCTCTCTCTGATTTATCCTGTGTCTTTTCTTCAGACAACAGTTCCGCCATGGCCTTGCAGTTCCCGCCGCGGCCCTGCTCCGTTCGTCGCTGTCTCCGTCAGATCCGATGAGTCCCTGCGCATCGGCCTCGTCCCTGCCTCCAGGTCGCCACTCCGCCGCCGGAGAACAAGCTGCCGCCGCGCCTGGCCCCTGCCTCGACCTGCTGCTGTTCCATCTTCAGAAACGAACGAGCAGCTCGCCTGACCCCTCGCCCGTTGACCGGTCCGGCTAGGCCGCAGCGCCTCAAGGCCCAGCGCGCCAGCCTCTCCAGCCAGCCTTCTCGGCCTCCTCGTCTGGGCCGTGGCCCATGGTGAGCTCCACCCCTTCTCCTGTACACCGTTGGCCCAGCCAGATTCGGCCCGTGTAGTTTTTTTCCCAGCGCTGCGATTTTCTCTATTATCCAGTGATTTATTGTTTTGTAGAATAGTCCCTAAACTTCATGCATTAATAACTTCATAACCGTGCATCGGATTAAAAAGATTTATATATGTAAAATGCTTCAAATTTTGTGTAGATTAATAATTTGCCACTTTCATCCATGTTAAATATGTTTAAAATGTTGTTTGATTAAATTTGCTCAAATGCCATGTTAAAATGATTTACTTCATAACTAAATAACCGTAGCTCCAAATTTATTAAACTTTATATGTAAATGGGGTGGAAAAATGCATAGAATAACATGGTCGACTTTATTTTCCTGTTTAACAACCATAAAATATGTTTTAGGGCAGAACAGTAGCAAATTAAAAATATGCATATGGGGATTCTCCGGAATTGTTGTTTGTTCTTCCGGCCTCATTTAAACTTGCCTAAATAGCTAGATTACTTATGTTCCACCTCTTTCCATGTTTAACAACATTTAATATTGTTGTGTATCTAAATGAGAGCGAACTAAATAACTCGGATGTGGTGTTTCGTCAATATGCAACTCGTTGCATATTGAGCTCCACTTAACTTGTAGTATTGTTTGTTGCACTTTGCCATGCCATGCCTCATTAAACCGGACATGCATCATACTTGTTTGTGCATCATGCCATGTTTATGCTTGTGCATTTACCATGTTGTTTGTTTCTTTCCGGTGTTGCTTCTTAGTTCCGGTAATGTTGCGATTGTGAGGATTCGTTCGACTACGCCCATTCATCTTCTTCATGGACTCGTTCTTCTGCCTAGCGGGATTCCAGGCAAGATGACCGCTACCCTGGATCTCACTACTATCATTGCTATGCTAGTTGCTTTGTTCTATCGCTATGCTGCGTTACCTATCTTTGCTCATCAAGCCTCCCATATTGCCATGAACCTCTAACCTTTGACACCTTTCCTATGCAAACCGTTGCTTGGCTATGTTACCGCTTTGCTCAGCCCCTTTTATAGCGTTGTTAGTTGCAGGTGAAGTTGAAGATTGCTCCATGGTGGACAGGATTTATGTTGGGATATCACAATATCTCTTATTTAATTAATGCATCTATATATTTGGTAAAGGGTGTAAGACTCGGCCTTTTGCCTGGTGTTTTGTTCCACTCTTGCCGCTCTAGTTTCCGTCATACCGGTGTTATGTTCCCAGATTTTGCGTTCCTTACGCGGTTGGGTGATTTATGGGACCCCCTTGACAGTTTGCTTTGAATAAAACTCCTCCAGCAAGGCCCAACCTTGGCTTTACCATTTGCCTCACCACCACCTATACCTTTCCCTTGGGTCGGCCAACCCGAGGGTCATCTTTATTTTAGCTCCCCCGGGCCAGTGCTTGTCTAAGTGTTGGTCCTAACTGAGCTGTCTGCGGGGCCACCTCGGGGCAACTTGAGGGTTGGTTTTACTCGTAGCTAGTCTCATCCGGTGTCGCCCTGAGAACGAGATATGCGCAGCTCCTATCGGGATTGTCGGTGCATCGGGCGGCTTTGCTGGTCTTGTTTTACCATTGTTGAAATGTCTTGTAAACCGGGATTCCGAGACTGATCGGGTCTTCCTGGGAGAAGGTATATCCTTCGTTGATCGCGAGAGCTTATCATGGGCTAAGTTGCGACACCCCTGCAGGGTATACTCTTTCGAAAGCCGTGCCTACGGTTATAGGCAGATGGGAATTTGTTGAAGTCCGGTTGTAGATAACTTGACACCAGATCCGAATTAAAACGCATCAATCGTGTGTGTAGCCGTGATGGTCTCTTCTTGGCGGAGTCCGGGAAGTGAACACGGTTTCTAGGTTATGTTTGACGTAAGTTGGAGTTCAGGATCACTTCTTGATCATTGCTAGCTTCACGACCGTTCCTTTTGCTCTCTTCTCGCTATTATTTGCGTATCTTAGCCACCATATATGCTTACTCGCTGCTGCAACCTCACCACTTTACCACTTCCTTTCCCTTTAAGCTTTGCTAGTCTTGATACCCATGGTAATGGGATTGCTGAATCCTCGTGGCTCACAGATTACTACAACAACAGTTGCAGGTACAGGTTGTGCGATGATCATGATGCGAGAGCGATGCTTGCTTGCGTTGAGGTCTTCTTCTGCTTCTTCGATCAGGGGATAGGTTCCAGGTTGGCAGCCTGGGCTAGCAGGGTGGATGTCGTTTGAGTTTCTGTTTGTGTTTCATCTGTAGTTGGGATGTTGATCTTATGTATGATGTATTGATGTTGTATTCGTGTGGCATTGTATGCCTCTTGTATGTACCCCCTTCTATTATGTAATGTTGATGTAATGATATCCACCTTGCAAAAGCGTTTCAATATGCGGGTCTATCCTTGGTGGGACCTTCAAGTTCCTTTTGGATAGGGTCGCATATTGGGCGTGACAGTGGGAACCCTCGCGAGTATTTTTCTGCCCAGTAATTTGGAACTCCCTTGATTCTAGTCCGCTGCGGGAGCAGCCCTCCCAGTCCGTGCCCCACGGGCATCGCGACATGATCACGGGGTTTTGGGTTGGTTCCCCTCACTACCAAGGTTGGAGACTTCCCCTGCTGACTAAACTCTGCAGGACACAAGGCGCAGGACGAGGCACTGGCCTCGGGAGGCGAGGGACGCAACGAGCCCCCTAAGATAAGTAGTGGGAACACAGGCACACAAAATGAAAACATCGCACATAAGCAGTGGGAACAACACGCCAATCAAAACAGCAACAGTTCAGCACACCCCTCGGGGCAACGGATTACATTCTTTTCGCGCAGGAGAGAAAGGAAAGCAAAAGGGGGACAACTTGCTCGGCGCCAGCTCTCAGCGAAGGCTCGTGCCGCCTCCGGAGCTCAGCTGGATTTCGCCTCCCGCTTCATCGGAGCGCGGCGGCGGGCCGACCCGCTGCCCTCTCCCACACGAGGGCGACGACGAGGGGACTGGTCGCGACCACCACTGGAGGAGCTGCTGCCCGAAGGGGAGTCGCCGGAGCCTGGCGGATCTCGGGCCCTGCCGCCCGCGTGCCTTCCGCCCCCATCACCCCAACCAACGTCGGGGCTGGGCGCGCAGCCGCGGTCGTCGTCTTCGAGGCAGCATCCGGCATGGCGGCCGTCTTCCCCGAACACCCTCACATAGAGGGTGGCGTCGCCGTCAAGCTTGAAGTGTAGAGTGCAACACCGGCGCAGGCCGCGCGCGCGGGCAAATGTTTGCTAGCCACGGGTCAAGGCCGCCTCCCCGGCGGTGGAGACCTCCAGGGTAGCCCAAGAGGCCCTGCTGCAGCAACCATCTGCCTGAAGCCAAAGGCCGCCTGGGGCACCAGCCGGAAGCTCACCTGTGAATAAATGGGGAAGTTGGAGCCAGGTGCCGGTCGGGTCCGCCGACCACACGACGAACTCCGGCAACACCTCCGCCGAGCGGAAGCATGACCTTGGGGGTCGTGCAGCCCCGGCATACCTCTCGGTGGCAGCCGAACGCCCACCACTGCGTAGAGGGCTGCTTCCACGGCCCCGGGAGGCCGCAGCAGGGGCAGTGGGGTGCTTGCGAGGGCGGCCCCGACCGTGCTCGGCCGGAGGGGAGCCGAGCCCTTCCTGGCGAGCCTTCCCTTTCTCCGCGGCCGAGAACCTCTTCGGCGGAGCCATGGGGATAGCGAGCGGCCGAGAAGAAGACGGAGAGTAGCAAGGAGGCATGGACTGGAAGGGCTCGCGCCATCCCGTACATATAGCCAAGGGAGGCCAACCGTCGGCCTCCATGATCACAGGTAATCATGACCCGTTTTGCATGCAGGGACTTGTCAAATCGTGCAGCTACCGAGGCGTCGTGGGGGAGCCAGGATGCCCACGTCCAATCAACCGCCACGTGGCGCCCAAGGCCACAGTCTCTTGGGGCCCATGGCGCTTCACACTTGCCTCTTCGCTTCTCTGCTAAGCCAAGTCCGAGCGCGCCTTGGGCCCGGGGGCTACTGTCGGCGTTCTGGGAACGGGGGTACCCAGACTTGCCTGCCTGCGGCCTGCGGCGTGGCTCAAGGAGTGGCCCAGTATGGCCCATCTTCATCAACACTTGCTCAAGACCCTCGCGAGGGGCCAAGCCTCGCGGGGAAGACGGCATGAGGCTTCCTCAGGCACGGCCTCGTTAGGCTGGCTCGCGAGGAGGCGGAGAGATCAAGGCGGGGTACTTCACGAGGTGCACGTGACGCAAGCCATGACGACCAAGTCCAGGCGGGCGCCAGGCGGGCGCCGGCCTGCGCAGAGTCCTTGTTTCCCCTTTGGTGCAAAGTGGGCAAGCGCAGGCAAGGGTATCAAGCAAAGGCAACCATTTCGGTGCAACAAGACCAAGACCAGCAGGGCGGCAGAACGGAGGTCATCGTGGAGCCCAAGCCAGCGTCATCATCAGGGTCTTTGGCAGGCGAGGACCAACTTTAGTCAGGATAAGTGTACTAGATGTTCCCCTTCAAAATGGCCAATTGTTGGCGCCCTTCCCGCTCAATATTTGGGAAGAGGCCCAGGGCCTCCGCCTATAAATAGGACTAGCCACCCCCAGGGTAGGGCATCGACATCTGATCTGGAGACCAACCAGAGAGAAGAACCTTGGACAACACCACCATAGGAACATACCCTCGTGAGGTTGTTCTTCCTTTGTACTGTTCATCATCATCCCTAGAGGCAATCCACACACCACACACTGGAGTAGGGTATTACACCACAATGGTGGCCTGAACCAGTATAAATCTCGCGTCCTTTGAGTTCTCTTCGTGTAGTCTAGATCCTAGCGAGGCGGTGAGACATGGGTAGTGTGGGGGTGTGATCTCCACGTGCACCCCAGTGTTCAAACCTCAAGGGTCTGCCAGAACCGGAAATCCGACAGCGTCTCCCGAATTGAAGGCATTAAATGCCTCTTCAGAAAAGATGCTGCAAATGAGCCCAAGAATCAATGGGCCCCGAGAAGGCCAAAAGATAACTTGGGCTGTAAACGGCCCAATGGAATAACGGGCCGTTAATGGGTATAAAGTGATACACTATTTATTACGGGCAGTTTCACCACGGGCCGTTAATGGGCCAAGAGTTACAAAGGTCCTCATATGGGCCGAAAGAAGTCATGGGCCGCACATGGGCCGGAAGTTAAAATGGGCTGAATCATATTGGATAGCCCAGATGACGCTACTGGGCCTAATTCAGATAGGGCGTAACGGGCCCTGGTTAGCAGGCTGTAAATGGGCTATATGCGAACATGTCGTTAACATGCTTTCCGTGGGCCGGCTCACCACCTTTTGACCAAGTCAAACGGGCCGGCCTTTTCACAGGAATGGGCCTCTGTTGGGCCGTGCCACGTGTCGCCGTATCATAGGCGCCTTCGGTCCAATGAGCAGATGACATTTGTCCCGACGGTGAGCCGACACATGTTTCCTCCCGGCAATGATGATTTTACACGTGGAAAATCCCCATTGGTCGGGGCTGTTAATGGGTTATCGGATCCAAAACCCGACCCGATAGCTTAACGGCGTTCCGTTATGGTGGATGCCACGTGTCGGTCACCCTTGACGAAAGCACTTCTGTGACGCGCGATTTATCGTCATGGAAGTGGACACTTCCGTGATGATAATTTTGGTAATGTCATGGAACACTTCTACAACAGCGCAGGTATCACTATCTTGATTCTGTCATAAAATCGTCATGGATGTACATGCATGACAAAAAACGTGACCTACTGTGACAAACACGTATCATCATGGAAGTGTATTTTTTTTGTAGTGTCAACATTTTTCTTCCTCTGAAAATTGCTGAAATTTTTAGTGACTCAAAATAAAAGTGAACCAAACTCAACAAGATTGATAGCAACTACTCCCACAAGTTCCTAGAGGCTATATCATGCATTAAAACTGCTTTGGACCATATAAATTTGACATGCAAGCTCAAGAAGAGGGTCACCACAGTAGCAAAAATTTGCAATAAATAAAGCATTAGAACAAAAACTAATGGGATAATTAATTTGGTGCCCTTAGTTGTGTCCCACTCGGCAGGTTTACTCCTAGTTTCTGAAATCACTTGTTCCTGCCCAAACCACTTTGCTCCTCTTATGCTTTTACCCTTTGACCGTTTAACCATCACTTTGAAAACTTCATAAAAAATTCATACTAACTCAGAAAAATTCAAATAAGATATCAAAATGTTCAGAAAAACATCACCTATATGTGCATGTCATTTGCATTCATGAAAAAAGTGTTATCCAGTCCCCATCTTACTTTTAGCTCATATAGCCTTAGCATGAATAGTAAAATCTAAAAAATTTCTAAAAACTCTAAAAAAAATTGGTCGCAAACTTTGACCAATGTTTTCAGTGCTTGCCAAGTTTCATAAGGGAATGGCAGGAAGTCGTGGGAAAAAATGAAATTTTGGAGCATTTATTTTTGTTTTTTTGCCATGACTTCCACGAATATCATTTCCTTATGAAACTTGGCAATCACTCAAAACATTGGTCAAAGTTTGCCACCAATTTTTATAGAATTTTTAGATTTTTTTAGATTTTACTATTCATGCTAAGGTCATATGAGCTAAAACTAAGATGGGGACTAGCCAACACTTGTTTCATGAATGCAAATGACATGCACATATTGGTGATGCTTTCTGAACATTTTGATATCTTATTTGAATTTTTCTGAGTTTGTATGAATTTTTTATGAAGTTTTCAAAGTGATGGTCAAACGGTCAAAGGGCAAAAGCATAAGAGGAGCAGACTGGTTTGGGCAGGAACAAATGTTTTCGAAAACTAGGGGTAAACCTGCCGAGTGTGACCCAACTAGGGGCATAAAATCAATTATCCCAAAACTAATTGGACCATTGGAGGAGTCACATACCGAAGAACAATCCCCAAAGCAGTTTTGTGAATGGAGCTTTAAGCAAGGAGATCGAAAATGGCAGCAAAATGAGCAAGAACACGAGTTTGAGCTACGGGATGATTTTTTCTGGAGGAAGACGAAGTGGATGGGTGCTGGAATAAGTGAAGGGGGCTACGTGGGGCCCACGAGGCAGGGGCGCGTCCAGGGGGTAAGGAACTCCCTCCACCCTCGTGGCTCACTTGTGCATCCCCCTAGTGTGTTCTCAGTGCTAGAAATTCGTAAATATTCTATAAAAAATCATACTAAATTTTCAGGGCATTTGGAGAATTTTATTTTCGGGATAATTTTTTATTGCATGGATAATTCAAGAAACAGACAGAAAATACTATTTTTGCTTTATTTATTCTAAATAACAGAAAGTAAAAGGAGGGTACAGAGTGTTGTGCCTTCTAAATTCATCCATCTCATGCTCATCAAAAATAATCTACTAACAAGGTTGATCAAGTCTTGTTAACAGACCTCTTTCGAATAACATGAAACCGGAGAATTTTCGAACAACACTAAGTTACCTCAACGGGGATATGCATGTCCCCAACAATAATAATATCATATTTCATTTTGACATTAGGAAGAGAGAATTCAAAACCTCCAATAGTCATAGTTGAAAATTTTCCAATAGAATTGATACTATGAACTTGAGGTTGTTTCTTTGGAAAATGTATCGTATGCTCATTACCATTAACATGAAAAGTGACATTGCCTTTGTTGCAATCAATAACAGCCCCTGCAGTATTCAAAAAGGGTCTACCCAGGATGATCGACATACTGTCGTCCTCGGGAATATCAAGAATAACAAAGTCCATTAAGATAGTAACGTTTGCAACCACAACATGCTCATCCTCACAAATACCAATGGGTATAGCAGTTGATTTATCAGCCATTTGCAAAGAGATTTCAGTAGGTGTCAACTTATTCAAATCAAGTCTATGATATAAAGAGAAAGGCATAACACTAACACCGGCTCCCAAATCACATAAAGTAGTTTTAACACAGTTTCTTTTAATGGAGCATGGTATAGTTGGTATTCCTGGATCTTCTAGTTTCTTTGGTATTCCACCCTTAAAATTATAATTGGCAAGCATGGTGGAAATTTCAGCTTCTGGTATCTTTCTTTTATTTGTAATAATATTTTTCATATAACTTAGCATAAGGAGACATTTTCAACATATCGGTCAGATGCATACGCAAAAATATAGGTCTAATCTTTTCACAAAGTGCTCAAAATCTTCATCATCCTTTTTCTTGGATGGCTTAGGAAAAGGCATGGGTTTCTGAACCCATGGTTCTCTTTCTTTACCGTGTTTCCTAGCAACGAACTCTCTCTTATCATAACGTTGATTCTTTGATTGTGGGTTATCAAGATCAACAACAGGTTCAATCTCTACATGATTATCATTACTGGGTTGAGCATCAATATGAACATCATCATTAACATTATCACTATGTTCATGTTCATCACCAGATTGTGTCTCCACATCAGAAATAGAAATATCATTGGGATTCTTAGGTGTGTCTATAACAGGTTCACTAGAAGCATGCAAAGTCCTATCAGTGTTCTTTCTCTTTTTATTAGCAGGACTAGGTGCATTACTATTAATTCTCTGAGAGTCTTGCTCAACTCTCTTTGGATGGCCCTCAGGATATAGAGGTTCCTGGGTTATTTTGCCACCTCTAGTCATAACTCTAACAGCATTATCATTGTTCTTATTATTTAACTCATTGAGCAAGTCATCTTGTGCCTTAAGTACTTGTTTACTTGAGTTGTAACCATGGAAGCATGTTTACTAATAAGCTTTGACTAGCAGACTTATTATGAGGAATATCACCTTCATCAAATCTATACAGAGAATTTACCTTTACTACCCGTGTCGGGTTATCAGGACCATGTATTCTTTCAATAGGCGGTAAAATTTTAACATCTTCAGCTTTAATACCTTTTTCTTTCATACATTTCTTTGCCTCTTGCATATCTTCAGGACTGAGAAATAGAATACCCCTTTTCTTCAGAGTTGGCTTAGGAGTTTGTTCACGAAGTGTCCTATCATTAGCATTACTCAATATATTATTCAATAGCAATTCAGATTGCTCAATAGTTCTTTCCCTGAAAACACAACTAGCACAACTATCCAAGTTGTCTCCGGAAGCATCAGTTAGTCCATTATAAAATATATCAAGTATTTCATTTTTCTTGAGAGGATGATCAGGCAAATCATTAAGTAATTGGAGAAGCCTCCCCCAAGCTTATGGGAGACTCTCTTCTTCAATTTGCACAAAATTAAATATTTCCCGTAGGGCAGCTTGTTTCTTATGAGCAGGAAAATATTTGCAGAGAAGTAATAAATCATATCTTGGGAACTATGCACACAACCAGGAGCAAGAGAATTAAACCATATTTTCGCATCACCCTTTGACGAGAAAGAAAACAATTTAAGAATATAGTAATAGCGAATTTTTCCTCATGAGTAAATAGGGTGGCTATCATTCAATTTAGTAAGATGTGCCACAACAGTTTCAGATTCATAGCCATAGAAAGGATCAGATTCATCCAAAGTAATTAACTCGGGATCGATAGATAATTCATAATCCTTATTAGTAACACGGATAGGTCAAGTTGCAAACATAAGGTCATATTGCATTCTAGCATTCAAAGCCTTTTCTTTCAGCTTAGCTAACAATTTCTTAAGATCATATCTATCATTGCAAGCAAAAAGTCTCTAGCAGTTTCTTCGTCCATAACATAACCTTCAGGTACAACAGGCAATTCATATCTAGGGGGAGAATCTTCATCATCACTTTCATTAATATCATCAGTTTTAGTAATTTCATTTTCTCCAACCCTAGCAAGTTGTACATCAAGAAATTCACCTAATGGCACATTATTATCAAGCTGAGAAGTAGTATCATCATAAGCATCATGCATAGAAGAAGTGGCATCATAAATAACATGCGACTTATCAAAATCAGTAGCAGGTGTAGGTTTCACAAATTTACTCAAAATAGAAGGTGAATCAAGTGCAGAGCTAGATGGCAGTTCCTTACCTCCCCTCGTAGTTGAGGGATAGCTCTTGGTTTTGTTGTCTTTCAGATTACTCATAGTGATAAACAGATATAAATCCCATGTGACTCAAAGAATAGAGCTATGCTCCCCGGCAACAGCGCCAGGAAAAGGTCTTGATAACCCACAAGTATAGGGGATCGCAATAGTTTTCGAGGGTAGAGTATTCAACCCAAATTTATGGATTCGACACTAGGGGAGCCAAAGAATATTCTCAAGTATTAGTAGCTGAGTTGTCAATTCAACCACACCTGAAAGACTTAATATCTGCAGCAAAGTATTTAGTAGCAAAGTAGTATGGAAGTAACGGTAACGGTGGCATAAGTAACAGTAGCATTTTTGTAGCAATCCTAACAGTGGCAACGGAGAAGTAACTTAGCAAAGATCAATATGAAATGAGCTCATAGGCAATGGGTCAATGATGGATAATTATGTCAGATGGCATTCATCATGCAACAGTTATAACTTACGGTGACACAAAACTAGCTCCAATTCATCAATATAATGTAGGCATATATTCTAAATATAGTCATACGTGCTTATGGAAAATAACTTGCATGACATCTTTTGTCCTACCCTCCCGTGGTAGCGGGTCCTATTGGAAACTAAGAGATATTAAGGCCTCCTAGAGAACCGAACCCAAGCATTAGCACTTAGTGAATACATGAACTCCTCAAACTATGGTCATCACCAGGAAGTGTCCCGACTATTGTCAGTCCGGGGTTGTCGGATCATAGCACGTAGTAGGTGACTATAACTCGCGAGATAGGATCAAGAACACTCATATATTCATGAAAACATAATAGGTTCAGATATGAAATCATGGCACTCGGGCCCTAGTGACAAGCATTAAGCATGGCAAAGTCATAACAATATCAATCTTAGAACATAATGGATACTAGGGATCAAACCCTAACAAAACTAACTCGACTACATGGTAAATCTCATCCAACCCATCACCGTCCAGCAAGCCTACGATGGGATTATTCACGCACGGTGTTGAGCATCATGGAATTGGTGATGGAGGATGGTTGATGATGACGATGGCGACGGATTCCCCTCTCCGGAGCCCCAAACGGACTCCACATCAGCCCTCCCGAGGAAGAACGGGGCTTGGCGGTGGCTCCGTATCGTAAAACGCGATGAATACTTCTCTCTGATTTTTTTCTCCCCGAACGTGAATATATGGAGTTGAAGTTGAGGTCGGCGGAGGTCCAGGGGGCCCATGAGGCAGGGGGCGCACCCAGGGGGTAGGTCGCGCCCCCATCCATGTCGATAGGGTGTGGGCCCCCTTTTGCTGATTCTTTCGCCAATATTTTTTATTAATTCCAAAAGTGTCTTCGTGAAGTTTTGGGTCATTTTGAGAACTTTTATTTCTGCACAAAAATAACAACATGGCAATTCTGCTGAAAACAGCGCCAGTCGGGGTTAGTTCCATCCAAATCGTGCAAATTAGAGTCCAAAACAAGGGCAAAAGAGTTTAGAGAAGTAGATACGTTGGTGATGTATCATGCACATCATAAGAAGCCTTGCAAGCAAAGTGACTAATGAGTTAGTTGAAGGATGATGCATTACGGAACGAGTAAAGAGACTTGCCGGTAACGAGATTGAACTAGGTATGAAGATACCGACGATCGAATCTCGAGCAAGTAACATACCGATGGACAAAGGGAATAACGTATGTTGTCATAACGGTTCGAATGATAAAGATATTCGTAGAATATGTGGGAGCCAATATGGGCATCTAGGTTCCGCTATTGGTTATTGACCGGAGAAGTGTCTTGGTCATGTCTACATTGTTCTCGAACCCGTAGGGTCACACGCTTAACGTTCGTTGACGCTAGAGTAGTGTTGGGATATTTGATGAGTGGTAACCAAATGTTGTTCAGAGTCCCGAATGTGATCCCGGATGTCACGAGAAGTCTCCGAATGGCCGAGAGGTAAAGATTTATATATGGGCAATCATATTTTGGGTTCCGGAAATAGGTGCAGTTTTTTTGTTATTGTACCAGGAAGCTTCCAGAAGGTTCCAGAGGGGTTCGGAAGTCCGCAAGTGAGTTCACCACGACCCAAGGGCTAGCATGGGCTGCGGTGAGGTGCCCTGGCCTTAGTGGGCTAGGCGCACCAAGTCCTCAAAATCCCATGTGGCTAGGGAAGGCAAAAAAGGAAGGAGTCCTAGTAGGAATAGGATTGGACTTGGAGTCCAAGTCCTCTCCCCCTTAGTTGCGCCCTAGGGCTTATAGTGGCTGTTTGCCATGCCCCTCCACCTATATATAGAGAGGAGGGGCACCCCAAGAGTACACACCAAACCCTTGGCGCCCCTCTCTCTCCTGTTACTCCGTAGTTCCACCGCCTCGTCCCGGCGACGCTTAGTGAAGCGCTGTCGGTGCTCCACCACCACCATCACCACCATGATGTCATCTTGGTTGTTGTTGGTGTCAAAACCGGCGGATCTCGCGTAGGGGGTCCCGAACTGTGCGTCTAGGCGGATGGTAACAGGAGACAAGGGACACGATGTTTTTACCCAGGTTCGGGCCCTCTCGGTGGAGGTAAAACCCTACTCCTTCTTGATTAATATTGATGATATGGGTAGTACAAGAGTTGATCTACCACGAGATCAGAGAGGCTAAACCCTAGAAGCTAGCCTATGGTATGATTGTAGTTCGTCCTACGGACTAAAACTCTCCGGTTTATATAGACACTGGAGAGGGCTAGGGTTACACAGAGTCGGTTACAATGGGAGGAGATCTTCATATCGTATCGCCAAGCTTGCCTTCCACGCCAAGGAAAGTCCCATCCGGACACGGGACGAAGTCCTCAATCTTGTATCTTCATAGTCCGAGAGTCCGTCCAAAGGTCATAGTCTAGCCATCCAGACACCCCCTAATCCAGGACTCCCTCAGTAGCCCCTGAACCAGGCTTCAATGACGACGAGTCCGGCGCGCAAATTGTCTTCGGCATTGCAAGGCGGGTTCCTCCTCCGAATACTTCATAGAAGATGTTGAACACAAGGATAGTGTCCGGCTCTGCAAAAATAAGTTCCACATACCACCGTAGAGAGAATAATATCTACACAAATCTAATCTGCTGATGTATTCCGCGACATGACATCACACCGCGGCCAAGCCTTTATTCGAATCATTTTACTGTTCCACCTCAGCGCGTTTAGTGAGGCGGTTTCCTTGGCACGTCTTGTCAAAGCAGAGATCGTGTCCCTTATTCCGGGATTCTCATCAATACGGGCGTGGGTAACCCAACCGCGCCATTAACCGCGGCGCTTGGGAGATAAGCGAGTTTTATTAGGCCGGTGGGGGCTCGTAGTTTCGGCCGCCCATATAAGGGGATAAGGTTCTACCCTTTCCATTTACGCCTTCTTCCTCCTTTGCCTATCCGTCCCTGCGCACTCGAGCTCCAACGCCCAAGCACGCACTTCCCACCTCAACCTTCTCCAATCATGTCGGGAGCGGGAGGTAGATGGATGGCCTCCTCCGTCACGAAGGGGCAAATCAAAAAGCTGAGGAAGGCCGGATACTTGTCTGACGACATTGCGCACTGGCTCCCAGATGTGGGGCAACTCATCCCCACCCCCAGGCCCCATGAGAGGGTTGTTTTTCTTCCCCATTTCCTCCGCAGACTGGGTTTTCCTCTTCACCCGTTCGTCCGGGGGCTCATGTTCTACTATGGCCTGGACTTCCACGATCTGGCCCCGAACTTCATCCTCAACATCTCGGCGTTTATCGTCGTGTGCAAGGCCTTCCTCTGCATCCAGACCCACTTCAGCTTATGGCTGAAGACGTTTAATGTCAAGCCAAAAGTAGTGGGCGGCCGCCAAGCGTAGTGCGGAGGTGCCATGGTGGGTCGGATGGCCAACGTCCTATGGCTCGAGGGCTCCTTTGTGGAGACAATAAAATGGTGGCAATCGGGATGGTTCTACATCACCGAGCCGCGCGACCCCAAATGGGCGGCGGCCCCCAAATTCCGATCTGGCTTTCCCACATGGCTCACCTCCTGGAAGGAGACGGGCCTAACGTGGTGAGATTGGGAAGAGCTGACCGGACTCCAAACCTGCGTCCAAAAGCTGGTGAACAAGAATCTCAAGCTCGTCAACGTAGTCCAGGTCATGCTTATCTGCTGGGTCCTCCTATGCCAACAACGGGCCTTCAAATTGTGGGAGTTTGATCCGGCACAGCACCAAACCTTGAGCGGGATCTTCGACACCACGTACGAAGATGCCTGGAAGGTGCTGTTCAAGGGCGCCGAGGCCCCCGCATCCGCTACCGAAGATTGCGGATTCCGCTCGCGGCGCCAGGCCAACGAGGTAAGCTATTGTACCCTTTACAGGACTCTTGTATTTCATAGTCTGACTCTATGCGGGATCTAAACTCCCCTACCTTTGACAAGACTGGCTAAAGAAGTCCGAGCAGGTTATCTGTCCGGCTCCCCTACCAGAAGACCCAGCGGACGCCCGATTGACGGGGTTGCTGGTTCCGGCACCTCATGTGGTGCCGGAGAAGAAGGCCAAGAAGAAGGCCACGGGGACTCGAAAGAGCTCCCGGCGCCTGGTGGTGTCGGATTCATCGCCCGACAACCCCGAAGCACCCTCCACCTCTGAAGACGAGGAGGAGGAAGAAGAAGAAGCCTCTCCCCCTCCAACGGGGGGAGGAAAGAAAAGAAAGGCCGCCCCAACTGGGGAGGCCGGAGGGTTCAAGAAGGGGAAGACCCTTTTGTTGGACTACGCCTCCGATGCCGAAGATGGCGGGGAGGAATGGCCATCCAGGGTCAAGCCCCTGGCAAAATCGTAAGTGTCCGGTTACCCGAATGACTTATGCCGCTTCTCTATTATTTGGTAGCTTCTGACGCCAAATTTAATTCTGCAGTCCGCCCAGAGCTCAGCTCGGCGATTCGTCGAGCGGCTCCCTGAATTCGTCGGATGTGAACAGCGCTTCACTTCCGACGGCCTCCTCCCCTCTCCCTACGGACGACGCCGAGGTGGAGTCCCAAAAGGGACCGAACCAGGAGGAGGTGGTCCTGGAGGCGCCTCAAGGCGACCTCCCAGACTCCAGGCCCAAAGGGAGTAAAGCCCCAGAGGGATCTAAGTCCGGCCCCAGGCCGGACACTGCTCCGGAACCATCAACGGTTCCAGAGTCTGACAGGCGGCGCCTTCATAAGAAGGGCAAGCCTACGACGCCGGCGACCTCCGTCCATCTGGAGGCGCTGGACAATTTGCTGGAGGTGCTTAACGGCGCCTCCATCAACGAGGAACACCGCACTGTTATGAGTGCGGTGATTCAAAAGGTTCAGTCTGCAAAGAGCGGGCTGACAGAAGCCTGTACAAGTCTGTTAACAGGCTTTGAGGTATGTGTTCAAAACATATAAAAATGTTACCGCATAGATAGTAGCCCATGATGCTCAGTTCGGCGTTCGGAAAGAAAAGCCGAGCTGAGGATCTAAAAAGATATACGCAGGAGTCTAACATAAATATGTCAATATGGGAATGCAGGCTGCGCTGCTGACCTCTGCTGCATTGACTGCGGAGGTCAATGCATTGAAGGATAGCCTCGATCGGTCCAAGAACGAGCTCGGCCGTGCCAAGAAGCAGCTCGAGGACAAGGAGGGTATGTATTACCGCATGTAAATGTATATAGAAATACTTGGTTGCAAATAATGACAGGACCAACATAAATGTTGCAGGGGCCACGGCCAAGGTGGCGACCGTGAAGGAGGCGGTCTCCAAGGCCGAAAACAGTACGGCCTTGGAGCGCACCGAGCGAGAGAAGCAGGAGGCGCGGGTGGCGGAGGTGCAGCAAGAGCTCCAGCCTCTCGTGGAAAAACACGAGAGTTTGGAGCGTGACTCGAAGACTCGAGAGTCCGAGATAGCCTTGGCTCTTGAGAGTGCCAAAACCGCTAAGGCCGAAGCCCAGAAGGCCCTCCAGGAGATCGAGGCGATGAAGAAGATAGCGGCGGGTAAGGCATTCTTTATGCAAAGGAAGAATATGAAAGTAAATTATCTGTTACTTACCCGAATCCGAAGCTCTCTAGGAGCGTTCGCCGATCTGCCCCGTAGTGTGTCTGATGCTGCCGCGTTCTACCGAACCGAGGAGGGGAGCTCGACAGAAAAGGTGTTCTGGTCTCAGTATGCTGAGGCCGAACATCCGGTGCCCCTGAGCGACCAGCTAAAGCAGCTGGTCAAGCTCCACAAGGTGGCCGAACAGGCCATGAAGGGCCTCATAGTTCGGCTGTGGCCTAGAGAAGCCATGCCTGGGAGCTACTTCGGTCTGGTGCAGCGGCTGGTGGACACGTGTCGTGGATTGAGGTCATCAAGCGCTCCATCTGTATTGAAGGTGCCCGTCGGGCCCTTGCCCGTGCTAAAGTACACTGGGGCAAGCTGGACGCGGATAAGCTTTTGACGGACGCGCCACCGCCAGGCAAGGAGTATCACACGCCTGAGATGTATTATAAGGGCGTCCTGAAGGGTGCCCGCCTTATAGCGGATGAATGCTCCAAAGATGTAATTTTTGAGTAGACTCGCATCTGTTATCCTGTATGCTGAAAACTTTGTTCATATGCATCAAGCAATGCTTGTTCATTTAAAATATTACCATCTGTGCGTGATGCAAGTCGTCGGCTTCTACCCCCATGCCATGAGTGCTGGGGTGTTCGGGATAAACCTGAGCGCTCTTGTTCCCATTCTTGGGTCCGTCTAGGGAGGCGCTTAGCACAATGAACTAGGCCATTGGACTTAGAATGCTTTATCACTCTCACTTAGCCATAGAATTCTATAATTTTAAATTCCGGCGAAGCCCCTAGTATTCAGAAGACTGAGTTCGGGGCGCTATCCACGCCTAGGCCAGATAAATCCGGCTCCTCGCTCTAAGCGGCATAAGTCTTTAAGGACTCGAAAAACCTCACGAACAGCGACCGGTCTCTCGCACTATCATGACGGTCAGTTTTAGCTTTCTCTACTGAGGTGTTAACCCAGCTCAACTGGGGCACAATCGCAGTAGTTCTCCCAGCGCTACCTTAGCCAACATTGCGGAACGTAAGGTACCAAAACATGGGAGCCGGGCAAACCCAACTATTGACCCAAGACATGATTCGGAGCCGATGCATATAGTGCTATAAGTTCGGGGTGCCGCACTCAGGAGAGTGTTCATTCTTCTCACACCATGTTATGAGGTGCTTAAGCCCCTGGTGTATTGGCCGTACCAAAGTGTATGGTTGCATAATGTCATGACTGAACATATATGTATAAAAATAGATGAATACAATAATAGATAAGAGCTATGTCTTGTTTATTAAAAAGGGCTGCTATGGAAGCAAAACGATACAAATAGTGCGATAAGCAAGAGACGGGATTATCTGATATGTCCCCTTCCAGGGGCAAGCTGCGGGACTTTAAGTAAAAACAGGTATTTAACTCGTTATAGAGACCACCTGGACATTCGACGCGGCTTGTTCTCGCCCTGGCTGTTGCATCGTGTGTTCGACGATTGTATTGCCAGACAGGCCTTTCGAATAGTTGGGTCCTGAAAGTATAAAAAAGAAACGGCAGAATAGGGAGCCCCTAAGTGCGGTTGAGCCGCATTCTGGGCGTGCCGTAGTTGTGCCCCTCCCCTTATGCCCATGGTTTTTTCAAAGCGTAATTATGTACGTGTGGTACCGATATCACCATCTGGCGAGGGCTGGGGTTGGGGCCGCACTGCTATGCTTGCTCGGATCGTGCCAGCCGGCTTTGTTGTAGGTTGCTTCGGGCGCGCTTGACGTTGTCTGGACGTTTAACACCCGGATTGGAGAATTGCCTTGAGAGGCTGCTCTGTACTTCTGCCGCCAGGGCCACCGTGTGCTCCTCCGTTCGGAGAGAGCGTTTGGTGTTTCCATTTACCGTGATGACTCCGCGAGGGCCTGGCATCTTGAGCTTGAGATATGCGTAGTGGGGCACCGCATTGAATTTTGCAAATGTAGTTCGTCCGAGCAGGGCGTGATAGCCGCTGCGGAATGGGAGTATGTCGAAGATTAACTCTTCGATTCGGAAATTATCCGGGGATCCGAAGACCACTTCAATTGTAACCGAGCCTGTATAGCTGGCTTCTACACCTGGTATGACGCCTTTAAAGGTTGTCTTTGTGGGTTTAATCCTTGAGGGATCTATACCCATTTTTCGCACTGTATCCTGATAAAGCAGGTTCAGGCTGCTGCCGCCGTCCATGAGGACTCTAGTGAGGTGAAATCCGTCAATGATTGGGTCTAGGACCAATGCGGCGAATCCGCCGTGACGGATGCTAGTGGGGTGGTCCCTTCGATCAAAAGTGATCGGGCAGGAGGACCATGGGTTGAACTTTGGGGCGACTGGCTCCAACGCATAGACGTCCTTGAGAGCACGCTTCCGCTCCCTTTTGGGGATGTGGGTTGCGTATATCATGTTCACCGTCCGCACTTGCGGGGGGAATCCCTTCTGTCCTCTGTTGTTCGGCGGCCGGGGCTCCTCCTCGTCATCGCTACGCAGCCCCTTGTCTCTGGTTTCGGCACTTAACTTGCCTGCCTGCTTGAACACCCAACAATCCCTGTTGGTGTGGTTGGCTGGTTGTTCGGGGGTGCCGTGTATCTGGCACGAGCGATCGAGTATCCGGTCTAAGCTGGATGGGCCCGGAGGGTTTCTTTTGAATGGCTTCTTCCGCTGACCGGGTTTAGAGCCTCTGAATCCGGCATTGACTGCCGTATCCTCAGTATTGTCGCCGTTAATGCGGCGCTTGTGCTTGTTGCGACGTGACCTGCCATTGTTGTCCTTGGTATCCGAATTGCCAGGGCTCTTGGTTATGTTATTGCTACGAGCTAGCCAGCTGTCTTCGCCCGCGCAAAAGCGGGTCATGAGTGTCGTGAGGGCTGCCATAGATTTCGGCTTTTCCTGTCCTAGGTGCCGGGCAAGCCATTCGTCTCGGATGTTGTGCCTGAAGGCTGCAAGGGCCTCGGCGTCCGGACAGTCGACTATTTGATTTTTCTTGGTTAGGAACCGTGTCCAGAATTGTCTGGCCGATTCCTCTGGCTGCTGGATTATGTGGCTTAGGTCATCGGCGTCTGGTGGTCGCACATAAGTGCCCTGGAAGTTGTCAAGGAATGCGGATTCCAGGTCCTCCCAGCAACTAATTGACTCTGCTGGCAGGCTGTTAAGCCAATGTCGAGCTGGTCCTTTAAGCTTGAGCGGGAGGTATTTGATGGCGTGTAGATCATCACCACGGGCCATGTGGATATGAAGGAGATAATCCTCGATCCATACCGCGGGATCAGTTGTGCCATCGTATGATTCGATGTTTACGGGTTTAAAACCCTCGGGGATTTGATGATCCATTACTTCGTCTGTGAAGCATAGTGGGTGTGCGGCGCCCCTGTACTGGGCTATATCGCGACGTAGCTCGGATGAGCTTTGTCTGTTGTATTCGGCCTGGCCGTATTTATCATATCCGGTGTGACGGTTATCGTCACGTGATGTGGGGCGCCCACGCGATCCGTAGATCGATCTTGTTTGCCTTGCCTTATCCTCCAATATGTCTCGCAGGTCTGTTGCGTTTCCCCGTGCTCTGGTATTCTTAGAGCGGCGCCGGGGTGCGGCTTGGATTGAGGGCCGAAGGGCCTCTCTGTCGCGGCCACGGGGTGGCCGATCGGGCGCATCGTACGCTGGTGATGTAGGTTTAGTTGCTTCCTCCTCTAGTTGGGGTAGCAGCCTGCGCTTTGGGTAACTCTTGGAGGGGCGTTCGAGTTTATACTCTTCGGCCGCCAGGACTTCAGTCCATCTGTCGGCTAGCAGGTCTTGGTCAGCTCTAAGCTGCTGCTGTTTTTTCTTGAGGCTGCTTGCCGTGGCCATAAGCCTGCGTTTGAAACGCTCTTGTTCGACGGGATCCTCTGGCACGACGAATTCGTCGTCGTCGAGGCTTGCCTCGTCTTCGGAGGGAGGCATATAATTGTCGTCCTCGACCTCTCTGTCGGCCGCTCTCTCATGAGGGCTGGCTCCTTCGTCCTCCTGCGCTGAATCCTGCTGGAGGGGGTTGTCTTCGGCACTGTCCGGGGTGTTGACGTCTCCGGTGCCGGATTCGCCGTTCTTGCTTTGGCGGGATTTAGAGCGGCGCTGCTGAAGTCGGCGCTTGGGTTGCTTCTTGGAGGGGTCGTCCTCCGCTTTTTCATCGCCATCCCCTGCTTTGGGGGTGTCCACCATGTATATGTCATATGACGAGGTGGCCTTCCAGTGCCCTATAGGTGCTGGTTCTTGGTCGTCTCCTTCATCGGCGTCCATACCGTCGATGTCTTCGGAGTCGAAGTCGAGCATGTCAGTTAGATCGTCGACAGTGGCTACAAAGTGGGTGGTGGGTGGGTTTCGAATTTCTTCGTCGTCCGCATCCCAACCCTGCTGACCATAGTCCGGCCAGGGCTCTCCTGACAAAGAGAGAGACTTTAGTGAATCCAGGATATCGCCAAAGGGCGAGTGCTGAAAGACGTCCGTGGCGGTGAACCCCATGATCGGAGCCCAATCGGGTTCGATCGGAAGGGGTGCAGAATATTCGGAGTCCGGAATGGAGTCTGGCACCTTGGAGTCACGGGACTTGCAAAGGACTAGGCTGGTATTCGGCTCTATCACCGTAGAGATTGCGGAGCCTGGGGCGGCGTCCAACCGTCCGTGCCCGACTAGCGCAGTCAGCTCCGAGCTAATGGTCGGAGCGGACACCTGAGGGCACTCTGGGCGCTATCCGGCAGCAGAGCTAGGTCATGCCCATCGAGACAGTGCGGCACGCTCGGCCGTGGCTCGAATCCGTCGAAGATCAAGTCCCCGCGGATGTCGGCCGTGTAGTTTAAGCTTCCAAACCTGACCTGATGGCCAGGGGCGTAGCTTTCGATCTGCTCCAGATGGCCAAGCTAGTTGGCCCACAGTGCAAAGCCGCCGAATACGAAGATCTGTCCGGGGAGAAAAGTCTCACCCTGGACCGCGTCGTGGTTGACGATCGAAGAAGCCATCGGGCCTAAAGGTGACGACACAGAGGAACTCTCAATGAAAGCACCAATGTCGGTGTCAAAACCGGCGGATCTCGGGTAGGGGGTCCCGAACTGTGCGTCTAGGCGGATGGTAACAGGAGACAAGGGACACGATGTTTTTACCCAGGTTCGGGCCCTCTCGGTGGAGGTAAAACCCTACTCCTGCTTGATTAATATTGATGATATGGGTAGTACAAGAGTTGATCTACCACGAGATCAGAGAGGCTAAACCCTAGAAGCTAGCCTATGGTATGATTGTTGTTCGTCCTACGGACTAAAACTCTCCGGTTTATATAGACACCAGAGAGGGCTAGGGTTACACAGAGTCGGTTACAATGGGAGGAGATCTTCATATCGTATCGCCAAGCTTGCCTTCCACGCCAAGGAAAGTCCCATCCGGACACGGGACGAAGTCTTCAATCTTGTATCTTCATAGTCCGGGAGTCCGGCCAAAGGTCATAGTCCGGCCATCCGGACACCCCCTAATCCAGGACTCCCTCAGTTGTGGTCCCATCTACTTCTCCTCTCCTGCTTGCTGGATCAATAAGGAGGAGATGTCATCGAGCCACATGTGTGCTAAACTCGGAGGTGTCGTTTGTTCGGCACTAAATCGGTTGGATCATGATCGGATCGCGAAGAGTACGACTACATCAACCGTGTGATAAACACTTCCGCTTTCGGTCTGCGAGGTTACATAGACACACTCTCCCCCTCTTGTTGATATGCATATCCTAGATAGATCTTGCATGAGCGTAGGAATTTTTTTGAAATTGCATGCTACATTCCCCTACAGTCGGTCGGAGGCGAAGGCATCCACGCCATCGTACTCTGACCTGGCCCTCCACCACCCACTTTGTCCATCCTCCCTCATTTGCTCTCCAGCGTCACCACTCTTGAAGAGCGCCAGGACTCCAGCCCAGCACCTCCTCCGGAGAGATGGCGAGCGACCAAGATGATCATGGGGCTTGAGGCGCGCCACACCCCACCTTGGCGGGCAGGAAACCACCCTCCTCATCAACATTAACTCCAGTTCCAAGGAGAGGGTCAGTACTAGGATTTCTAACGGCCCCAAGCCCTTCACCTTGGAATTGGATCAGACCCACTCCCCGAGCACCAATACCATTGCTTGGCATCATCAGCTCCAAGCTAAAGCCCGGGGGCCGGCCCCGGGCTCTACCTTCCAGTATACTCAAGACGAAACAAGGCGAAGGGGGAGAGGGATGTGGATCGACGCCTCCACCCCTCCCCCGGTCTTCCTTTTATAGGAAAGCAGAGAACTGGGGGCTGATTCCACGACAGGTAACCACCGTCCTCCTTCACCAATTCAAGAAGACAGAGCCCTCTCCATAATGCTCTCCCGCACCACGCGCCTCCGTTACCTACCCCGTGCGATGCATGCAGCATACATGGCTAAGGATAAGTGCGTGGTGGGAAGAGTGAATTGGCGGTTTCTACTCTTTGCATTGAAGTCATTCATGAGCCATTACAAGGGTGGCCCCACCACTATTGGCTTTACACAATGCACAGGAAAACCGGAAACTGGCCCGGACTCAAGATTAATGAAGAAGCAAATAAGACCCCAGGAGGCCAGCCTCTTCAGCAACCCTGCCTGTGCACTTAATAGGGCCTACCCCGACGACGCTCGACAGCGTGATCAGGGCAGGCCTGGGGGCTTCTGTCGATGCAACAGACACTGGGTATGTTGCCCTTACTGTGCACAGGCACGAGAACAAGATTATGGCATCAGGCCATGCCAGAGTACAAGAGACCAAGATCTTCGAAGGACCAGCATGCAGAACAAGAGGTCCAAGATCAAGCCAGAGAAGCAAGATACCATCAGGAGATAAGCCTCCCTTGCCGGGCAAACGAGCTTGGCAAGGGCAGAACCACCCCCAAAAGAGAGCGACCAAGCCTGCCGGGACTCACGGAGGGAAGAAACACCTCATCAACCACTTCCCCACGACCCACATCATCGATCAATGCGGTGTCAAGCCGCAAAGTGATTAAGTGGCATCCATTCGCCACATGGCAGCCTCTTTCTACAGGAAAACCTACAAGTGACACCCGTCCTGCGACGTGTCGAACAAGCAGGCGTGGAGCTGGTAGAATAATCCCGGCAAGGCTTGTCAGGCAAGCAACGATGTGACATTGAGCGACGCTTTTAATGCGCTCTTTTAGCCTGCAGAGTTAGGTATGATAGCACCGTTTGCTATCTTCTTAGTACAGGACTGATTTTCCATTGTGGTGACCACTTAACCTATAAAAGGAGGCTCATGGCAATCGTAGAAAGGGTTCGCGAGGTTGGAAAGCTAGACACCCATACGCGCGTAGCCGGTGCCACCCCTGCCGGGCAAGTGTACTATGCTCCACCACCATTCTTCCACCATCAATCCACCAAAGTAGGAGTAGGGTTTTACGCCTCGCGGCAGCCTGAACCTAGGTAAAATTGCTTGTGTGATCCCTGCCGTATTGCCCCATGCTCCTCTGCTCTTTGCGCAACATGACATCCCCCCTGCCGAACCAGCAAGGGGCCCCTTGGTCCCATAGGTGGCCGCGGTTTCCCGCAACATTGTGTGTGATGCATTAATCGCAAACAATGATGTAAAATAACCATAAAAAAAGATGCAAAACGTTTGAGATGAAGGATACATCAAACACAGTTCATATTTTAGTTGCGTGTGTGATGAGGGGCATACGGTACAGTTCAATGAACTATGTGCGATGAGGCAGAACAAACAAAGTGGGCAACCAAATGAAGGCATGTGAGATATACGACATATAGTTCACTCAGATAAACTATTTGTGATGAGGCAGAACAACAGAAACATGCAGCCATATGAAGGTGTGTGCGATATACGGCATACAGTTCACTCAGATGAGCTATTTGCATTGAACCAAGAGAATAGAAATGGTTCGACTTAACAAGATGTGTGTGATACGTGACAAACAGGTCTGTAATCAAAAATGTGTGGGAAGACCGATAACAACATGGAGGATTCCTGTTAACAAGTCGTGTGTGTTGTGAGAAAATGATTGCTGGTATACAATTTTCAGTGATTGATGAAATCATCACCGGCGGGTTCCATTGTTTAGTCCATGTGTGATGTGATTTGCTCTATCTATAGAGCATCAACATATATACTTAAAAAGACATCATTGCAAAACCAAATTAAGCATAAAATTACACATGTGACTACACACATAACATTTCCGCACACCAAAGTAAGCAATTACATGCATACTAAACTAGGAGAAACGAGGATCTAATCATCTACTTCTTGTTGCGATGATGCTTGCCATTGCTCTGTTTCCGGGTGGATCCCTGGATGTTTTGGGGAAGGAGGCACTTCCTCATGTCAACGATCCGCCTGTACATGTTGTAGCTTATGTACGCCTCCTTGGCCACATCGACGATGTGAGCTTTGTCGAGTTTCTCCATCCAGGACGAGTGCCAGGCACACTTGTCCTTATTGCAGGAATCCTTCATGTCTCTATAGCAGGGGTCGATGATGGCCTCGGCGAGGTGAACCAATGAGTTCTTCTCATGCTCCTTGCTGCCCCAGATCTTGTATTGACCCTAGATATCAACAAGATTCTGGCAGGCGATGCCCGAATTCTTGAGCACCTTTACATCATTGGTGATGTCCACCGTAGCGAACATGTAGTGGGGGCTGTTGACAAACCTCGCAAAACGCTCGCAAGGCCTTGTGGCTAGGCAGTAGTGGTAGACGAGGAAATGGTTGTGCATGCACATCTGCGCAACGGTGACCTTGGGACGAGACCCAGCACGAGCGCGGGTGTACTCGAGCTCGAACCCAAGCACCTTGTACTTCTCCTCGGCAAGCAACAACTCCATGACGTGGATGGAGTGCTCCACCCAGACCGGGTTGTTGGTGTACACCACCGAGAGATCCGTGAACCTTCTGTAGGTGTCCACCACGGCATACATGGTGAACTATTGCTCGTCGTCGGCAGCCGCTCGAAGCGCCATTAGAGCCGTGCAGGATACCCTCTAAGAATTTGTCGTGGTGGGTGTGCTTCTTGCAATGGTGGGGTGCGATCTAAAGGTTGAAGAGATACAAGGGTTAAATGGCCGTTGTAATAAATGGGGGCCACCTGGCCTGTAATTATCACGTCTTGTCACGGTGTTCATAGCGTAGGATTCTAGTGCACGCTTGACAACACTACACCGCACGTGTTTCATTTGACCACACGTGGGCTTGAATGTAACACCCCAAATATTTAACCAAGTTTTTGATATTAAAATCTTGCTAGGAGTTTTAAATTTTTGCATTCTGGACTTCTTTGTGGATTTTAGAAAGAAAACTTTTCTTTTATGTTGTTGGGTTTTATCTTTCCCAAGTGGAGCTTTCCAAAATGTTGGACTTCTATGACATCTCATTAAAACATTTTCTAAATCAGTAGATTTATATATTTAATTATTTCATCCTGAGCTTTAATCATTAATATGGCTTGTTTTAAATTTTTGGAGCTCTGTTTGTACTGCAGCCTGTTGATAGCTTTAACTAATATTTCAACCAAAATTTGGTGATGTCATATGATGCACTTAGATCACTTTTGTGTAAAAATAAAGTTATTTCATTGCTTATTTTGAGGGTTACACATGTTTTTCTTCTCTGGTCCAGTGAGCATTTTTGCACTACAACCCTATTAAATATTGCCCTAGAGCCTCCACCAAAATTATGGGATGTCAGTAGTAACAGGCCATCCAACTTTATGCAAAAACATAGTGTTGTTCTTTGGAAGATTTGGGTGCATCAACCTCCTTTCCATTCTGGACCAGACTTGTGTTTTCTACTGCAACCCTATGATTTCTTCCTCTAGTGACTTTGTGCTTTCTCATACTTGTAGTCAACCCTGCAAAACCCCTAAGTCCAGGAGCATGCTCCCTTTGGAACACTTTTGGCCCTTGTAATAATGACATTTACTTCCTGTCCAGAAGTGTAGTTTTGCAAAACTTGCACTAGAAAGTTTCTCCTTCTTGCAAACAAACTTCACCACCCTCTCTTGCAACCATAGAGACACTGCTCTAGAGATTTTGGCCACTCCAAGAACTACCTAGGTGCCTTTGGCATTTTGTCAAACACTCTGAGTGCATAACCAGATTTGGCATGAATTCAAGTTTACATGGTGAACTTGAGCCCCTGACCAATCCACCATGTCCCTCAGTCCCCTTGCTAAGCCTAGACTAGTCCTGTTAATTGCCAGCCTCAACCGCAACCCCTAGGATGCCCTGGCATTTCATCGAGAAGGTCCCGAGCGTGCTCTGGGCGCGCCCAGAGCGTGCGTTTGGCACCCGTGCGCCCGAGACGCCGCGTCGCACCCCCGCACCCAAATCCGACCCGTGACCGGCCCCAGCCAGCACGTCGTGTCCCCTTGCATCTCCACACCTCCCCGACCAACCTGGCACCACACAGCGCCGCCGTCAGGACAACCGTGGCGGCTAGCTGATGGCCGCTTGCAGGCCCGGCCGTGGCAGCGCCGCCCAAGCCGCCAATGCTTGCCACCTGCCTCCTAGAACAGTGCGTACTCATCCGCAATCGTGTCCACTAGCGCTCGTCGCCGCCACGTCGCCCTAGCTACAGCAGGGCGGTTCGCCGGCAAGCTTATCCCGGCCGCCGCAAACCGACCTCCCTCGCCTATATAAGAGGCCCCCGAGATCATACTCGCACGCAGGCAGCCTCACACCATCCCACCCGTACCCCCCTAGCCGTCAATCGTAGGGAAAGGGGGTCATCTCCTTCCTCTCCGGCGACTCCAGCCGCCGCCACTGACCCGCCCATTCCAGCGCCACCAAGACCTCCCCCCTCCATTCTCTCCACCAGGAACATTCCCTTCCTCCCGTGAGCGCGTCCCCCTACTCGATTTTGGTCGAAAGCCACTGCCGCCTCAAAATCACTTTCTCCAACGACCACCGCCCGCCGCGAAGCTCACCGCCGGCAGCCCCGACCAGCCCAGAGGACGAAACCACCACCGGAGCAACCGCCTCGACCCCCTGAGCCCGCGGGTAACCTCCATTTGTTGAACGGTGCCGCCGTTCGCCGGCGAGCGTCGCCGGAGTCCCGCCCCCTCTCTCGGGCGGAGGAAGAGGAGTGAGAATAGACTAGTCAAACCTGACTGGTGGGCCAGGCGGGCCCACTATCAGTGACTCAGACGCAGCCACGCGAGATAAGTGGAAGCGTATTCCCAGATTACACCTTCGACGTGTACGTATTTTTTTCGAAACGTTTTTCTTTTCTGTTTAAAAAAACAGATTTTTGACCAAACTTTGACCGGCTGTATCTTTTTAAATACAACTCCAAATGAATTAATTCTTTTTCCTACCTCTTTCAAATATTGTCTAGTTTATTTTAAGATTTAATTGAAAAAATTTCAAAACAACTTTTTGTGCTGTTTTGTTTTTGTGTGTTAATTCATATATATTCTCTTAAATAGGACTTTTGGAAGATTTCAAGATGTTTTGGATGCACCCTTCTTTCCCATGACCTGAAGGCAAGCATTCTGAACCCTAGTGTAATACTTTTGTGTGTGTTGTTGACTCGGTGATGACACCACCTTGACGCGTGCATGCATCATTTTAGGTGAGGATGAGATCCTGCCCTTGGGTACATATTGATGATTTTATGCGGATGAAGTTGACATGATTTGTAATGGGAATCACCGTCATGCGTCTTTCATGCATACCAGAAAGGAAGCCGGGAAGGCCTCACTCTTGGGTAGACATGGTCTTGTCCCTAACCCTCCGTCGAAACGGCCGTGACCAGTATGGCATGAGGAGTATGTCGTGTGATGTGCCCAGCTATTGTTTGAGATATATGCATTGTTATGCTAATCATGCAGGAAATATTACAACCTCCCGAGTCGACCGTAGATCGAGTCTTGTGCCAGTAACCCCCACACTTGCTTCGTACTACCACTCGTTCCTACAAATAAGTAGGGTACGGTTCAGTAAGTTGTCAACCCCTTTCCTAGCACACACCGTACAGAGAGGCCGTGGTGGAAGATACTAGAGGCATCCGGTAGTCATGCCACCGGGTCCAGGAGCATGGGTGTTTCAGTTGTAGCCGAAGGGGGTAGCTTCCCCAGTCTTGCGCGCGGTATAAATTTTGTGATCCCATGTTACGTCGAGGTTGTAGCCTCCCCACTTAGAGTTTGGCTTAACAGGTGTCGTGGGTGATTCCAGACACAGGTGAGTTAAGCTGGTGTGTGCAAGTTAGGTGTGTTTCCAACAAAAAGACCGTAGACGGAATTAGTCCTGATGGACTAAAGAAATCCGTTACTCGTGGGTAAAGAGTACACCCTCTGCAGAGATTAAACCTAATCGAATACCCGTGTCCATGGTTAAGGATTACCGTCTGGGATGGGTCAAGTGTCGGTCTTAGTGTCGGTCTTATGAGGTAAAACTGTTAAGTCAGGACTGACGTTGTAACTTGTGACTTGTGGTAATAATGAGTATTATTTTGTTGTGGACTAACCCGCGATATACTTGGTATTATCGAATATCTCTGGGATGGTTCTACTTCCGGGATATTCACTTTGATTATTTCTTTTAAAGCCCTTTATGTGTTGTCGCTCAGACGCCCGACTGTGGCATTTCTTTTAAAGCCCTTTATGTGGTGTCGCTCGGACGCCCGACTGTGGCATTTCTTTTAAAGCCCTTTATGTGGTGTCGCTCAGACACCCGAATGTGGCATTTCTTTTAAAGCCCTTTATGTGGTGTCGCTAAGACGCCCGACTGTGGCTTTTCTTTTAAAGCCCTTTATGTGGTGTCGCTCAGACGCCCGACTGTGGCATTTCTTTTAAAGACCTTTATGTGGTGTCGCTCAGATGCCCGACTGTGGCATTTCTTTTAAAGTCCTTAATTTGGTGTTGCTTAGACGCCCGACTGTGGCATTTCTTTTAAAGCCCTTTATGTGGTGTCGCTTAGACGCCCGACTGTGGCATTTCTCTTAAAGCCCTTTATGTGGTGTCGCTCAGACGCCCGACTGTGGCATGTTATTATTTATTGCATAATTTTTAACATTGCTATGTTATTGCATATTCATATTTAACATGCTCATACGCATCAGAGTTTTATTTATCATTGGTGATTGACGTCATGTTCTTATAATATTTTTCAGCACATCGCTGTCATATTATGTTTGTGTTCATAATGTTTGCGAGTACATTCAAAGTACTCACTGGCTTGTCCCTGGCTATTGTCTTGGCCAGATTTTTCTTGCGCGGAGAGGAGTGACCACGCTGACAGTCTCAGAACCGAAGCAACGGTGATAGCAGCCTCGCGAAGATAGGAGTTAACCTGGTCAGCTGTTCCTGTGGAAACATGGAGTCCCAAGACATTGATGATCCACAAACCGCTTCCACCATCAACCACTAGAAACCATTTGTTGTACTCACAGACCAGAATGGTCTTGTAGTACATATTTTGTATTTGCCTGGAATTTCTGTATCAAGTTGGTGCCTCATCAGCTAACAGTTATCCTGGGGCTGATGAGTACAAGGGCCATTTTCTGGGAATTAATACCCGGAGAATCGGTCCCCACAGACTTGGCACCAGAGCCAGGCTGACCATTGGCTAATCCTATCTTAGCCAGGTCGGATAACTTAGGTAAACCAACCTAGCAAGACCCTAACCAAAACCCAACCAAGCTTCCCGTGCAAGATAGCCACACAGTAATCCCGACACTTTTGGCAGTCGGTGCCCAACCTATCAGTCTAGCTTGTCAATCAAACACCAATGACTGATGGCAAAAATGTCTCCTTCGCAAGCATGCGAAGGAAGACTCCGCCCCCTTCTCTATAAAAAGGGCGCGCTAGCCTCAACCCAGCAAAACACAACCTCTTCCCCAACCTAGCCACAATGCCTGGTCCCATAGTGCACAATGAGACCACAACAACCAATCTTGGAGGTTTCGTGACCATACTCACAAACCTCACCCGTCGTGCCTACGCGTTAGAAGAGCCCCCAGAATATGTTGTATACCAAGGACCCATGAGCGGTGAAGACCGCCAATTCTGGGCCACTGTGCACATCTACAGTAGGGGTTTGTCGCCAGAACGCCCCTACAGGTTCACCGGAAGAACAACTTCCTTCGAGCAACAAGCCATCCAGCTAGCCGCTCGAGAAGCTATAGTTCAACTCCGGCAGTTGTCGCCTAGAGTTAACTGTCGCTCATTCTACTACTACCCCAGGCGTGAAGGGTATGGTAGACCACCCCAAGTCGCCAACGGAGATCACGAGACGGATCCCGCATTGTTACACCTAGTGTGCTATGTAAGTGCAGTAGAGGCATTGTTCGATCAAATCACTATTGATCTGATCGCAGCTCGAGGAGAGCTGGTTCGCCGAGCCCCGGCAAGCAGGGAAGCCGAGTCCGATGCCGACAACCCAGTCGTCCTGTTTGGACACCCGATCAAGACCCCGAGGTCAGCCCCGACCGGCGGCCAAGGTGTCTTGATGACCCCAGAAGTGCTTCATCACCTTTTGGGAACACACTCCAACAGGATTGTGGCCAACAATCCCCGCGATGGTCATCATCGCTACCCCGACCCTGTAGTTCCTCCGCCATCTCTGACTAATCCCGGCAGTGAGACACGTGGAGAAGCTTCGACATCCACCAGGCACGCCCGTTTAGACGTAAACGAGGTAGACTAAGCTGTATGAGTAGTGTCGGGTTTCAATGTATCCCTGCTTTGTAATCGTGTAATCTTGAATATTATCGCAGCCTGTCGTTGTGCCTCTGTTTTTATAGTAGCCTTGCGTAGTTTGTCAACGCATAGTTGCACGTTTCCGGACACAGCTACCAAAGCCAACCCCGATGACACCCATAGTAACACGTCTATCTATGAGATATGTGTATCTCTGACACTGACCCCGTCCTTTGGGGCTAATCAGGCATATTTATTTTCACCACGGTAAATAGGTCAGCCCAGACGCTATATAAGAAGGCTCGCTTGTGACCTTACCCAGCAGCCCTCGCCTCGTGCACCATTCTCACAGCCATTTCTTGCCATGCCAAGCCCGAGTATTTATCGGAGAACCCCAGATGCAACCCCAGGTAGCTTTCTCAAAATATTGTGGGACTTTACCTGCAGGACCATGGGTTCTACCCAGCCACCCCAGTACGAGCTGTTCAAATCAAGGATCACCCCTTCCACCTCGGAATATTGGGCAGCAGTACACATTCCTCCCGTAGACCCCAACCAAGATCCAACGGAGGTTTCCTTCATGGGGAAATCTATGCTAACCCCACGTTTGGCCATAGAGGCTGCTGCGAACGAAGCGATTGCTCGTCTTCGATCCGCAGTGCCCTATGCTCACGAGCAAGGATATTATTACTTTCCGAGCCGTGCAACGCCCGGGGGAGTTACATCTTTTCCCGGTGGGAGGATTGAGAAAGACCCGGTACTGGCCAACCTCATCCAGTACATCATCGCACAAGAGCATTTGAACAAGCAAGTGATGGATTATCTCCAGAATCTCACTAATTTAAATCCTCAGATTGCCATTGGCAGACCACTGAGGCCCGATCTGGAGAGACGCATACATCGACTGATCAATCCCCTTCCTCCGATAGAAGAGGAGTGCATTCCACTACCAGAGACTTTTCTTCGAGACCCTGTCCAGTTACCATTCTCATTTTAGACGTCGCTGCTGTATTTGTTATTTCAGCATTTACTATTATGTTGTAACTTATGCATGGTACCTCGATTTTGTGCGACAAGTCGAGTATTTGGTTTTTACGTTTGTGAGTGATTTTTTCTTCATGAGCAACCTGTGTAACCGCGAAAGATCCTGGAATGATATTTTCTTCTTCCAGAATTTGCTGCATCTTTTATCCTCTCGCTGCATGGATTATTCGTTTTATTTCACGCAGCACCACGGCAGCAGACCCACAACCACTCGGACTCTTGCACTACCTGAAATACACGCAACCATGTTGCATCGCACCAACCACCCCCTAAGTGCTCCACAAGCCTCCAAGGGAGATATTAAAGGATAATCATCCGGACACCATCCACCCCCAGCACACCGATAACGGTTAACACTCAGGATTACGCCTAATCCTCGTGATCACCGCCACCGCAAAGAGCCAACACCCGAGCGGCAGCATCACAGCGATCATCATAGATCTCGCACACAAGAGCACAGAGAGCCCCAGCACTGCCGCCAGCCCTCCACACACCAGGATCACGTACCAGTCCGGCACCATCTCCGCCATTGGAGCCTCGTCTCGAGCTCCGGTGAGCAAAAATGGAGGAGAAGGAGGAGGAGAAGCGAGGCCAGGTGCGAAGATGAAGAAGGAGCACCACGGTCGTTTTATAGCTCGAGATTGGTGTACGGTGGATGAAGTCCACCAGCGCCGCTCGTCGCCCGATCACCGGTGTTCGGAGGCGAATCCGCGAGCAGTGCCGACAGCACACTGGCCCGCGACGTGAGTGCACACTGCACCGGCAGCAAGCACACCGCACACTACCGTAGTAAGGCCTAAATGCCCTACGCGCTAGTCATCACCGGTGGAGAAAGCCAGGAGAGCGGCGGGAGAGAGGTGGAAGAGAGAGCCAGAGGAAGAAGGAGAGACTGACAGTGGGCCCCGGTCCCACCTGTCAGCCAGAGGGAGCACTGTGCTCTCGGGTACGACCAGCGTATTGTTGAATTTAGAATTTATTCTAAAATTCACTGCGTCTCGTGTAGAAATCACTAGTTGTCCGGAATGTGGAATTTCTCCACACAACGCCAGTGCCCACACTGTAGTTATTCCCACTTATTGCCCTCTCGCTGTAGCCTTTTTTTTACCGCTTGTGTAAAATGATCTTTTGATCTAGTAAAAATATTTTTTTTTGTTTTACAGACCTTAGCAAATCTCGAGCACGAGAATTTTTTTAGGGGGTTAGTAATTGTAACACCCCAAATATTTAACCAAGTTTTTGATATTAAAATCTTGCTAGGAGTTTTAAATTTTTGCATTCTGGACTTCTCTGTGGATTTCAGAAAGAAAACTTTTCTTTTATGTTGTTGGGTTTTATCTTTCCCGAGTGGAGCTTTCCAAAATGTTGGACTTCTATGACATCTCATTAAAACATTTTCTAAATCAGTAGATTTATATATTTAATTATTTCATCTTGAGCTTTAATCATTAATATGGCTTGTTTTAAATTTTTGGAGCTCTGTTTGTACTGCAGCCTGTTGATAGCTTTAACTAATATTTCAAACAAAATTTGGAGATGTCATATGATGCACTTAGATCACTTTTGTGTAAAAATAAAGTTATTTCATTGCTTATTTTGAGGGTTACACATGTTTTTCTTCTCTGGTCCAGTGAGCATTTTTGCACTACAACCCAATTAAATATTGCCCTAGAGCCTCCACCAAAATTATGGGATGTCGGTAGTAACAGGCCATCCAACTTTATGCAAAACATAGTGTTGTTCTTTGGAAGATTTGAGTGCATCAACCTCCTTTCCATTCTGGACCAGACTTGTGTTTTCTACTGCAACCCTATGATTTCTTGCTCTAGTGACTTTGTGCTTTCTCATACTTGTAGTCAACCCTGCAAAACCCCTAAGTCCAGGAGCATGATCCCTTTGGAACACTTTTGGCCCTTGTAATAATGCCATTTACTTCCTGTCCAGAAGTGTAGTTTTGCAAAACTTGCACTAGCAAGTTTCTCCTTCTTGCAAACGAACTTCACCACCCTCTCTTGCAACCATAGAGACACTGCTCTGGAGATTTTGGCCACTCCAAGAACTACCTAGGTGCCTTTGGCATTTTGTCAAACACTTTGAGTGCACAGCCAGATTTGGCATGAATTCAAGTTTACATGGTGAACTTGAGCCCCTGACCAATCCACCATGTCCCTCAGTCCCCTTGCTAAGCCTAGACTAGTCCTGTTAATTGCCAGCCTCAACCGCAACCCCTAGGATGCCCTGGCATTTCTTCGAGCAAGTCCCGGGCGTGCTCTGGGCGCGCCCAGAGCGTGCGTTTGGCACCCGTGCGCCCGAGACGCCGCATCGCACCCCCGCACCCAAATCCGGCCCGTGACCGGCCCCAGCCAGCACGCCGTGTCCCGTTGCATCTCCACACCTCCCCGACCAACCTGGCACCACACAGCTCCGCCGTCAAGACAACCGTGGCGGCTAGCTGACGGCCACTTGCAGGCCCGGCCATGGCAGCGCCGCCCAAGCCGCCAACGCTTGCCACCTGCCTCCTAGAATAGTGCGTACTCATCCGCAATCATGTCCACTAGCGCTCGTCGCCGCCACGTCGCCCTAGCTACAGCAGGGCGGTTCACCGGCAAGCTTATCCCGGCCGCTGCAAACCGACCTCC
Source organism: Triticum aestivum (assembly GCF_018294505.1). NCBI lineage: Eukaryota > Viridiplantae > Streptophyta > Magnoliopsida > Poales > Poaceae > Triticum > Triticum aestivum. Next base: position 450,096,471 of record NC_057801.1, read on the forward strand.
ATCGCCTATATAAGAGGCCCCCGAGATCATACTCGCACGCAGGAAGCCTCACACCATCCCACCCGTACCCCCCTAGCCGTCAATCGTAGGGAAAGGGGGTCATCTCCTTCCTCTCTGGCGACTCCAGCCGCCGCCACTGACCCGCCCATTCCAGCGCCACCAAGACCTCCCCCTCTCCATTCTCTCCACCAGGAACATTCCCTTCCTCCCGTGAGCGCGTCCCCCTACTCGATTTTGGTCGAAAGCCACTGCTGCCTCAAAATCACTTTCTCCGACGACCACCGTCCGCCGCGACGCTCACCGCCGACAGCCCCGACCACCCCAGAGGACGAGACCACCACCGGAGCAACCGCCTCGACCCCCTGAGCCCGCGGGTGACCTCCATTTGTTGAACGGTGCCGCCGTTCGCCGGCGAGCGTCGCCGGAGTCTTGCCCCCTCTCTCGGGCGGAGGAAGAGGAGGGAGAATAGACTAGTCAAACCTGACTGGTGGGCCAGGCGGGCCCACTATCAGTGGCTCAGACGCAGCCACGCTGGATAAGTGGAAGCGTATTCCCAGATTACGCCTTCGACGTGTACGTATTTTTTTCGAAACGTTTTTCTTTTCTGTTTTTTTTTAAAACAGATTTTTGACCAAACTTTGACCGGCTATATCTTTTTAAGTACAACTCCAAATGAATTAATTCTTTTTCCTACCTCTTTCAAATATTGTCTAGTTTATTTTAAGATTTAATTGAAAAAATTTCAAAACAACTTTTTGTGCTGTTTTGTTTTTGTGTCTTAATTCATATATATTCTCTTAAATAGGACTTTTGGAAGATTTCAAGATGTTTTGGATGCACCCTTCTTTCCCATGACCTGAAGGCAAGCATTCTGAACCCTGGTGTAATACTTTTGTGTGTGTTGTTGACTCGGTGATGACACCACCTTGATGCGGGCATGCGTCATTTTATGTGAGGATGACATCCTACCCTTGGGTACATATTGATGATTTTATGCGGATGAAGTTGACATGATTTGTAATGGGAATCACCGTCATGCGTATTTCATGCATACCGGAAAGGAAGCCGGGAAGGCCTCAGTCTTGGGTAGACATGGTCTTGTCCCTAGCCCTCCGTCGAAACGGCCGTGACCGGTATGGCATGAGGAGTATGTCGTGTGATGTGCCCAGCTGTTGTTTGAGATATATGCATTGTTATGCTAATCATGCAGGAAATATTACAACCTCCCGAGTCGACCGTAGATCGAGTCTTGTGCCAGTAACCCCCACACATGCTTCGTACTACCACTCCTCCCTACAAATAAGTAGGTTACGGTTCAGTAAGTTGTCAACCCCTTTCCTAGCACACACCGTACAGAGAGGCCGTGGTGGAAGATACTGGAGGCATCTGGTAGTCATGCCACCGGGTCCGGGAGCATGGGTGTTTCGGTTGTAGCCGAAGGGTGTAGCTTCCCCAGTCTTGCGCGCAGTATAAATTTTGTGATCCCATGTTACGTCGAGGTTGTAGCCTCCCCACTTAGAGTTTGGCTTAACAGGTGTTGTGGGTGATTCCAGACACAGGTGAGTTAAGCTGGTGTGTGCAAGTTAGGTGTGTTTCCAACAAAAAGACCGTAGACGGAATTAGTCCCGATGGACTAAAGAAATCCGTTACTCGTGGGTAAAGAGTACACCCTCTGCAGAGATTAAACCTATTCGAATAGCCGTGTCCATGGTTAAGGATTACCGTCTTGGATGGGTCAAGTGTCGGCCTTAGTGTCGGTCTTCGGAGGTAAAACTGTTAAGTCAGGACTGACATTGTAACTTGTGACATGTGGTAATAATGAGTATTATTTTGTTGTGGACTAACCCGCGATATACTTGGTATTATTGAATATCTCTGGGATGGTTCTACCTCCGGGATATTCACTTTGATTATTTCTTTTAAAGACCTTTATGTGGTGTCGCTCAGACGCCCGACTATGGCATTTCTTTTAAAGCCCTTTATGTGGTGTCCCTCTGTCACACCCTAGCTAGTCCTGCATTAGAGTGTTGCATCATGTTTACTCTTTCATCAGAAACTTGAAATGGGGATGACAGAACCCCCAGTCCCCTCTGAAACCAACTAGGGTTACTAAAATAATTTTTCAATGAACCTGAAATGCCCTTCTAAAATGCCCATCATTTTTGCCTTGGTTCAGAACCTCTGCCAAAAGTGGTGCACATTTTCCTAGGCCATCCTAAGGTTTTTGATTTAGATCATAAATATTTGAATTTGGGCATTTAAAATAATATAAAATATTTAAATGCTCAAATATCTCCAAACTAAAATGTTACATGTTGGAAATAATCCAACTATGGGCCAGAAATAGTTTGGTGATTTTTGGAGTTGCCTAGGTATTTTATTTAATTCAACAAAGTTGCAGATATATTAAATAAAAACAGAAACAGAAAAACTAAAAGGGAAAAACTTACCTGTGCGGCCCAGCCAGCTGGCCGGCCCAGCTAGCCAGCCCAGCCCACCACCGCCGTCGTCCTCCTGGCGCCAGTCGGCCAGGCGTGTGGCCGGCGCGCGCGCACGGCCACCGCGCCACGCCACCTCTCTCCCTGCCTGCCTGCCCTCCCCTCCTCGCCTCGGTGTCCCTGGACGACGCCACGCCTCCTCCCTGCTCTCTCTCACTCTCCCCCGGCTCTCCCTCGCTCTCTCTCTCGCCCGGCCGAACACCACCGTCGCCGCCGTTCGCCTTAGCCACCGTCTCCGACCACCCCTCGCTCCCCCGACTAGCTCAGGAGCTCCGCCTCGACTCCCTCTTCCTCCCCACCGCTCCACAGCTCCCCGGAAGCCCTGCATCGCCGCCACGTCGCCGTTCCCCTCTTCGGGCTCCGACCACCGCCGCCGTCGAATTCGCCGTCTCCAGCGCGTCCCCGAGCCCGCTTCGACGCCCACTGCAACCGCGGTGAGCTACGCCACCGTTTCCCCCTCTCCTTCCCCTCGTTCCCTCACCGTAGCTTCCTCCCCACCACGGCCGAACCTCCGCCGTCGCCGAGCTCGCCGTCGACGCAGCTCCGGTGACCATTTGGTCACCCCGGCGAGTCCAACGAGTTCACAGAACCCCGTAGAGCATCCCTAGCGCCTCGCTTTGCTCGACTTCGAGCTCCAGCACCGTTCCCGTGCACGACCGAACCCCGGCGGCCGCAGCCGAGCTCGCCGCCGTCGACTCCGGCCACCCCGACCCCAACGGGCTCCGCCAAGAGCTGCGGGTTGTCCTCAGCTCCACTCCGGTGGCCTCCGCGGTCCATTTGGTGGCCGAAACGACCAAAATCACTTCCGCCGCCGCGTCGGGCTCGCCGGCGACTAAACGCCGGCAGCCGACACTGACTTTGACCACGGGTGGGCCCTGGTTGACTCCTCTGAGCCAATGACAGGTGGGGCCCAGCCCTGTTAATTAAACAGGATTAGTTTTAATTAAGTTTTAATTAAAATAATCACCCTGACATGCGGGACCCACTGTCAGGTTTGACCCAGACCTGTTCCGTTGACCTGCTGACGTCACACTGACGTCAGGCTGATCAGTAATTGAATTTCTGGATTTAAATTAAATCAGGAAATTCCAGAATATTAATTAAACTTCAAAAATTCATAACTTTTATTCTGTAACTCCAAATTGGACAAATTATATATGAAAAATGATCAGAAAAATCCAATCTATCCATCTGTACTATTTTCATGCATGATCAAACAAGTTAAATTGATGTTTTAAGCAGAACAAGAAAAGGCACTTTAAAAGGCCATATTTGAATTTGAAATTTGAATCCTTGATTCAAATTTGTTCAAACACTTTTGGTTTTAGTTGCATTAGCCCAACACACTCATATTGCCATGTTTCATGCATGCATCATATTGTTGCACATTGTTTGGTGATGCTTGTGTATCGATGTCCTTTGCGACAGGATCTGTTCCCGAGGAGTACCGTGATTACCCTAACGAAGAACCGTATCCGTGCATCGAACCATCAGGCAAGCAACCAACCATTTGATCATATCGATACAATCCCATGTTCTCGCTCCTGCTCTCTTTTACTGCATTAAGACAACGCGATTCAAACTGCTGTGTGCTACGGTAGTTGAACCCATTTCCTCTGCATGACCTGTCATTGCCACAGTAACTAGATGAAACCCACTAGCATGTGTAGGAGTTGATTGAGCCATATGTATGTGTTGTTCCTACCTTGCTATGCCTGCTATGCTTAGAGTCGTGTCAGGTCTGGTTCATCGGGGTGATGGGCTGGAGTGGAATGATTATGTTGGTAATGAGAGTGGTGTGGTGAACACGATTTGGTAAAGGTATCGATGAGAGGCCATGTAGGAGTACATGGTGGGTTGTTTCATTGAAGCCGACCTTAAGCACTGAGATCTGTATGTGTGATTTAAGAATCAGCTACTACCATGCATTGGGCCCGAAACCAATGGACCCTCTCGGCTTCTTATTCACCCTAGTTCTCCGTCCAGGAGTTGCAAGTAGTTTCTGGTGTTTGTAGCCTACTGGAGGCCGTGGACAGCGCTGACCGTAGGGGTGGGCTGTGATGCGGTAGGTACGTGGCCGGGTGTACCGAATACCCGTTAGGTATCTCGGGAACCCTGTTCACATCGTTCGGGGCCGTATGGGAAACCTCGGCCGGACTCCCTGCGGATGGAACCTGAATAGGCGATAAACCTGGACTGGAGGCTTAGGTGATTAGGTAGGTCGTGGCCGACACCCACGTTGGGCTTCCGCTTGAAGGTTGCCGAGTACATGTCGTGTAAACGACGGTAAGTGGTGAGAGCGTGTATGAAGAAGTACCCCCTGCAGGGTTAACATGATCTATTCGAATAGCCGCGTCCGCGGTAAAGGACTACTTGGTTGCCTATACAGTTCATAGACAAGTAAATGGAAACTACTAAAAGCCTCAAGATAAGTGTGAGTGCCGAGGATGGCTCTTCCGTAGGAAGACGGAGGTGGATCCTCGGTAGTGTATTGAAGTGGTGAGTAGTGGACTCGTGTGCGCAAAACCATTTCAAGTTGGAGTATCGTAGGATAGTCTAGCCAAGAGTCAAAGCTGGCTTGCTGCAATAACTCCACCAACCCTTCTTGATACTATGCATGTATGTAGGATCTGATGTAAGTCTTGCTGAGTACCTTTGTACTCATGTTGCTATAATCTACATTTTTACAGAAGACGCTGCAACCCCTTCTGATGGGTTCTATGTAGACGTTGACATCAACGAGTAGGCTAAAGACCCAGGTGGTGACCCTGAGCTTGTGAAGGACCACGTAGTATAGCTAGGCTTTCCAAGCCTCTTTTATTTTACTAGTTGTCTGTACTCAGACAAGTTACTTCCGCTGCTGGTTTGTATGACTGTATGACTTGTATGTGGGGTCGTGAGACCCGTACCTTGTGTATGTTATGTATGGCTCACTGAGCCTTAAATAAAGTACTTGTGTCATAGAGTCATGTTGTGATGCTTCGTTGTATTTGCACATATCGAGCATATTGTGTGTATGATTGAAATGCTTGGTATGTGTGGGATCTGACTATCTAGTTGTTTATCTTTAGTAGCCTCTCTTACCGGGAAATGTCTCCTAGTGTTACCGCTGAGCCATGGTAGCTTGCTACTGCTCTGGAACACTTAGGCTGGCCGGCATGTGTCCTTCTTCGTTCCTGTGTCTGTCCCTTCGGGGAAATGTCACGCTTTGAGTACCGGAGTCCTGTTAGCCCGCTACAGCCCGGTTTACCGGAGTCCTGCTAGCCCAGTGCTACAGCCCGGACCCACTTGCTGATGACCGACACGTTCGAAGCTGGGTCATGGATGCCTGTCCCTGTAAGTCTGTGCCACTTTGGGTTTACGACTAGTCATGTCAGCCCGGGCTCTTTATCATATGGATGCTAGCGACACTATCATATACGTGAGCCAAAAGGCGCAAACGGTCCCGGGAAAAGGTAAGACGACACCCGTGGGGATACCGTGCGTGAGGCCGCAAAGTGATATGAGGTGTTACCAGCTAGATCGATGTGACATCGAGTCGGGGTCCTGACAGCGTTGGCATCAGAGCCGGACTGCCTGTAGGTTCTCCAAGCCAAACTGGTCGATGTTGAGTCTAGAAATTCTTAGTTATATGTAGGGGAATTGTTTGTGGGTTGGAACGTAAGGCTCTTTTTACTCCTTATACCTTATGACTTTCTGATCTGAGTCAGTCCATTCTTCCACCGGGGGATAAGGAATTAGGATCTATTCTTTCTATCAGGATCACGTGTTACTAATCCGTAGTACCTTATAAGTTTGGATGGTTATCAGCCTAGTTCAGTTCTACTACCACATTATGTTGTTGGAATGGTTTCAGAACTTGATATGATGATGTTGAGTGTGTACGAAATCCTTTGTCAAATGTCTCAAAATCCTTTTTGAGCATTTACAGCTGTTATGCTGCCGAAATTTTGCTAGAAATTCTAATGCCTTTGCATTATAATTGTGCTTTCAGATGGCCACTCGCGACCTCAATCAAGTGGTTCGCCTGACTCGATGCCTAGATGTACCCGGCCATACTGCTAAGTTGGTCAGGGTAATGACTGAGGCTGGATACCGCTGGTATCCTGAGTACACGGTCGAAGAGCAATTCCGAGATTTTAATCAAAGCCAGTATCTCTGCACTGTCAGGATATTTCCATCTTATCCTGGATCCACTGAGCCTCTTCACTGCTCCTATGGACTCGGGGTTACTATCGAGATGGCTGTGCAGGATGCCGCCTACTCTATGATGACCATTATGCGAGTCAGATCTGGTTTATTTCGGGACTCTGACTTCCGGTATATGCCAGGATCACTTCCGGGAGCACAAGGGTATCTCCAGGCTATCTATGCTGACTCCACTCAGGAGGATTCACGGACTCGCACCACTGCTGAGATGCTCGAGGATAAGGACCGTGAAAATCGGGCCTTAAGGTTAGAGCTCTTCAATACCCGTGCTGACCACTGGGCCACTTTGACTCGGTTCGCACCGGCGGTGCAAGCTGGATATTCAGATATGCGCGATCTCTATCCTGTGAGATCTGCTCTGCCGGACGTGATGGTTTGGCGTGATGTAGGAGGCATCACCCCACCTCGCGGTCCCCGCAGGCCACCGTTTGTTGGTCCAAGGCCTCATCCTAGCCCCTATGGTCCACAAGCTCCGCGAGACCGTCTGTTTCCGGATGATCATGTTGAACTTCCAGGCTATGGAGGTGACTTCTACGAGGACTACTACGGATCGGTCTGAGTTAGTAGTAGTATCACTAGTTCGCACTAGCTGTGTCGTCTATCGTCCTGCGTGACTCGTGGGATATGACCTAGTTTGTACTCTTTCCGGAGATGTAGAAAAATAATGTATAGGAGCTTGGAATGCCTCCGATGAGATGTAATCCTCTTTTCACCGTAATAGTACTTGTTTGGTCTTGTACTAAACCCTGTATGGTGTGTATGACGATGGAATAAAAGAAGCAGTTTCTGTATCTACCATGTCATACGGATGATCATCTTGCATTTCGAGTTATTCCTTACATTCTATATCCTATGTCGGAATTTTACCATCCTGACTAAATCATTGTCTTGTTTACCTAGGATGGTCAACACGCGCGCTAACCCTGCTTCCCAAGAGCAGGCCGAAGGCAGTGAAGCCAGGAATGAAAATCTGCCTCATCCTCCTTCACTAGCCGAGGTGATGATGGAAGCTGAGAGAAACAAGCGGGAGACAAACCGTTTGTTGGAGCGTATTGAACAGAATACAGCACACCATCAGAGGGCTAACGTGGTGTCACTCAGTGATTTTATCAAATTGCATCCACCCACGTTCCACCACTCCGTCGAGCCTCTCGACGCTGATGACTGGCTTCGCAGTATCTCTCACAAACTGCGTTCCGCGCTGGTAGCGGAGGCTGACAAGGTCACCTTTGCTGCATATCATCTTGAAGGCCCCGCCAGTCTGTGGTGGGAGAATTATGGAGCTATGCGCCCAGCGGGCCATGTCACTACTTGGGCTGGGTTCAGCGAGGCTTTCCGTGAACATCACATTCCGGAGGGTCTCATGGACCGTAAACGTGAAGAATTTTGCAGTTTCACCCAAGGCCGACTTTCTGTGGATGCCTATAGCAGAGAGTTTGGTAATCTCGCCCGATATGCAACTGAGGAAGTTTCTACTGACGCCAAGAAGCAAGCAAGGTTCCGTAAGGGCCTTAGTCCTGAGCTTCGCCGCGACCTCCGTCTGCATGAGTGCACATCTTTTTCGAAACTTGTCAACAAAGCCATCAGTGCTGAAACTGGTCAGACTGACTATGACGCAACACGCAAGCATGGACGTGACATGGGTTCCTCGTCCGGTGCTGGTCCTCAGAAGCGCCGCGTGTGGGTACCCAACACCGCCCTGCCACCCAGGTTCACACCGAGGCCATCTTTCCAGGCGCCTCGCCCCGCTCAACAGTCTGCTCCAGCCAAGCCCTATGGGGGTCCAACCAATAATGTTCCTCCACGTACCAGTTCCGTGACTTGTTTCAAGTGTGGGGAATCTGGTCACTATATGCGTGAGTGTCCCCAGACCAACCCCAATCAATCTGCTAAAGCTGTTGGCCGTGGCAAGCCGACAGGGAAAGTGTTTCATGCTAAGCCGGTCACCGCTTCACGTGGCCATGTCAACTGTGTCTCTGCCGAAGAAGCTCAAGAGGATCCCAACGTCGTTCTCGGTACGCTTCTTGTTAATTGCCACCCGGCATCTGTTCTTTTTGATACAGGAGCTTCTCATTCCTTTATATCTGAAAATTATGCTCGTTTGCATAACGTTGCATTCTGTGACTTGCCGTCCACTATGGAAATCTCTACCCCTGGGTCTAGATGGCAGACCTCTAGGGTAAGTTATGGAAATGAGATCCAAGTCGACAGACTTGTTTTCCTTGCGTCTTTGATAGCCCTTAAATCTTCAGATATTAATATCATTCTGGGTATGGACTGGATGTCAGCTCATCATGCCCAAATTGATTGCTTCTCTAGGACTGTTCAACTCACCCATCCTTCGGGGAAGATAGTCAATGTCTTGACCCGAATAGCCAAGCGACAATTATATTCTCTTAACGCCAGCCCTTTGCCAGACCTTGAGGACGTGCCGGTAGTCCGTGACTTCCCGGATGTCTTTCCAGAGGAATTACCAGGTGTTCCACCTGACAGGGATGTTGAGTTCGTTATAGACCTCATTCCAGGAACCGTTCCGATTGCTAGAAGACCCTACAAGATGGCACCTCTAGAACTAGCCGAGCTTAAGAAACAACTCGATGAGTCCTTGAAAAAGGGTTTCATCCGACCTAGTTCATCTCCGTGGGCTTGCCCCGTCCTATTCGTCAAGAAGAAGGATGGTACGGACCGGATGGTTGTAGATTACCGACCTGTCAACTTGGTCACAATCAAGAACAAATACCCGCTTCCCAGGATCAACGACCTGTATGATCAGCTCGCTGGATCCTCAGTCTTCTCCAAGATGGATTTGAGGTTGGGCTACCATCAAATCAAAATCAGAAACGGGGACATTCCTAAAACGGCCTTTGTTACTCGTTATGGCCAATACGAGTACACCGTCATGTCCTTCGGTTTAACCAACGCTCCAGCCACCTTTTCTCGGTTAATGAACTCAATCTTCATGGAGTATTTGGATAAATTCGTCGTAGTTTATCTCGATGATATACTCATCTACTCCAAGAACGAGGAAGAACATGCCGAACATCTAAGGCTAGTGTTGAAGAAACTTCGAGAGCATCGCCTTTATGCCAAATTCTCTAAATGTGAATTCTGGTTGTCAGAAGTGACCTATCTGGGTCATGTAATATCTGGTAAAGGTATTGCTGTTAACCCTGAGCGAGTTCAAGCCGTCCTTAACTGGACTCCACCCGAATCGGTCAAGCAAGTTCGGAGTTTTCTAGGCTTAGCGAGCTATTGTCGTCGCTTTGTCGAGAACTTCTCCAAGGTTGCCAAACCTCTAACCGAACTCCTCAAGAAAGATAAGAAGTTCGAATGGACTCCACAATGTGAGCACAGCTTTCAGGAACTGAAAAGACGCCTGACCTCTGCTCCCGTGCTGGTACCGCCAGACTTCTCCAAGGACTTCGTTATCTACTGCGACGCCTCGCGACAAGGACTAGGTTGCATTCTCATGCAAGATCGACACGTAATTGCTTACGCTTCACGGCAATTGCACCCACATGAGGAGAATTATCCTACTCATGATCTAGAGCTTGCAGCCGTAGTCTATGCACTTAAGACCTGGCGACATTACCTCCTCGGTAATCGTTGCGAAATATTCACTGATCACCAAAGTCTGAAGTATATTTTCACCCAACCGGATTTGAATCTCAGGCAGAGACGTTGGGTTGAATTGATCACAGACTTCGACTTAGGAATAACCTACACCCCGGGGAAAGCCAACGTCATGGCTGATGCGCTAAGTCGTAAATCTTATTGTAACAACCTGATGTTACAACAAAGTCAACCGCTTCTCCATGAGGAATTTCGGAAGCTTAACCTTCACATTGTTCCTCAAGGTTTTCTTTCCACCTTGATAGCAAAACCTACCCTTACGGATCAAATTATCAAAGCACAGAAGGTAGATCCGGGAATCTCCCGCATCAAGAGGAACATTCAGAAAGGAATTGCGGATTGTTTCTCCATTAATGATCAAGGAGTCGTATACTTCGGGGATCGACTAGTAGTTCCCAAAGTGCGCAACCTAAGGCGATTAATCCTTAAGGAAGCTCATGAATCTCCTCTCACTATTCATCCCGGTAGTACCAAGATGTATCAGGATCTACGCCAGAGGTTCTGGTGGACTAGGATGAAGAGAGAAATTGCTCAGTATATTGCAAATTGCGACGTCTGTCGTCGTGTAAAAGCAGAGCATCAACGGCCTGCTGGCACCCTTCAACCCTTAGCTATTCCTGAATGGAAATGGGATAAAATTGGTATGGATTTCATTACCGGCTTTCCCAGGACCAAAAGAGGGAATAATGCTATTTTCGTCGTGGTCGATCGTCTTTCCAAAGTAGCTCATTTCTTACCTGTTCGTGAGAGTATAACCGCTAGCCAGCTGGCAGACTTATACATCTCCCGAATAGTGTCCCTCCATGGTGTTCCTTTGGAAATCAATTCGGATCGAGGAAGTCTTTTCACCTCTCGATTTTGGGAAAGTTTCCAAAATGCTATGGGGACTCGTCTCTCCTTTAGCACCGCTTTCCACCCTCAGTCAAGTGGTCAAGTGGAACGCGTCAATCAGATTCTAGAAGACATGCTTCGAGCCTCCGTTATCTCTTTCGGAATGGACTGGGAGAAGTGCCTTCCATTTGCCGAATTCGCTTACAACAACAGCTATCAATCTAGCTTGGGTAAAGCCCCTTTTGAAGTTCTCTATGGACGACGATGTCGAACACCCCTTAACTGGTCAGAGACCGGGGAAAGACAATTCTTTGGCCCGGATATGATTCAGGAAGCAGAAGAACAAGTTCGTATCGTTCGTGAAAAGTTGAAAACAGCCCAATCCCGTCAAAAGAGTCAATATGACCGAAAACATAAGGCTATGACTTTCGAGGTTGACGAGAAGGCTTATCTTCGGGTCACCCCTCTGAAGGGAACCCATCGTTTCGGTATCAAAGGCAAATTGGCTCCTCGTTACATTGGACCTTTTCGCATTCTTGCCAAACGAGGAGAAGTTGCCTACCAGTTGGAACTACCTCCGCACCTCTCCAGAGTTCACGATGTCTTCCACGTTTCTCAACTCAGGCGTTGCTTCTCGGATCCTATCCGTGAAGTGGACCACGAAACGCTTGATCTCCAAGATGATCTTACATATCGAGAGTACCCCATTCGTATCCTCGATCAGGCCGAACGTACCACGCGACGTCATAATATCAAGTTTCTCAAGGTTCAATGGTCGCACCATTCTGAGGATGAAGCAACTTGGGAAAGGGAGGATCGTCTTCGACTTGAATATCCCGCCTTCTTCGCGGAGGAACCCAAATCTCGGGACGAGATTCTTTTGAGTGGGGGTGAGTTGTCACACCCTAGCTAGTCATGCATTAGAGTGTTGCATCATGTTTACTCTTTCATCAGAAACTTGAAATGGGGATGACAGAACCCCCAGTCCCCTCTGAAACCAACTAGGGTTACTAAAATAATTTTTCAATGAACCTGAAATGCCCTTCTAAAATGCCCATCATTTTTGCCTTGGTTCAGAACCTCTGCCAAAAGTGGTGCACATTTTCCTAGGCCATCCTAAGGTTTTTGATTTAAATCATAAATATTTGAATTTGGGCATTTAAAATAATATAAAATATTTAAATGCTCAAATATCTCCAAACTAAAATGTTTCATGTTGGAAATAATCCAACTATGGGCCAGAAATAGTTTGGTGATTTTTGGAGTTGCCTAGGTATTTTATTTAATTCAACAAAGTTGCAGATATATTAAATAAAAACAGAAACAGAAAAACAAAAGGGAAAAACTTACCTGTGCGGCCCAGCCAGCTGGCCGGCCCAGCTAGCCAGCCCAGCCCACCACTGCCGTCGTCCTCCTGGCGCCAGTCGGCCAGGCGTGTGGCCGGCGCGCGCGCACGGCCACCGCGCCACGCCACCTCTCTCCCTGCCTGCCTGCCCTCCCCTCCTCGCCTCGGTGTCCCTGGACGACGCCACGCCTCCTCCCTGCTCTCTCTCACTCTCCCCCGGCTCTCCCTCGCTCTCTCTCTCGCCCGGCCGAACACCACCGTCGCCGCCGTTCGCCTTAGCCACCGTCTCCGACCACCCCTCGCTCCCCCGACTAGCTCAGGAGCTCCGCCTCGACTCCCTCTTCCTCCCCACCGCTCCACAGCTCCCCGGAAGCCCTGCATCGCCGCCACGTCGCCGTTCCCCTCTTCGGGCTCCGACCACCGCCGCCGTCGAATTCGCCGTCTCCAGCGCGTCCCCGAGCCCGCTTCGACGCCCACTGCAACCGCGGTGAGCTACGCCACCGTTTCCCCCTCTCCTTCCCCTCGTTCCCTCACCGTAGCTTCCTCCCCACCACGGCCGAACCTCCGCCGTCGCCGAGCTCGCCGTCGACGCAGCTCCGGTGACCATTTGGTCACCCCGGCGAGTCCAACGAGTTCACAGAACCCCGTAGAGCATCCCTAGCGCCTCGCTTTGCTCGACTTCGAGCTCCAGCACCGTTCCCGTGCACGACCGAACCCCGGCGGCCGCAGCCGAGCTCGCCGCCGTCGACTCCGGCCACCCCGACCCCAACGGGCTCCGCCAAGAGCTGCGGGTTGTCCTCAGCTCCACTCCGGTGGCCTCCGCGGTCCATTTGGTGGCCGAAACGACCAAAATCACTTCCGCCGCCGCGTCGGGCTCGCCGGCGACTAAACGCCGGCAGCCGACACTGACTTTGACCACGGGTGGGCCCTGGTTGACTCCTCTGAGTCAATGACAGGTGGGGCCCAGCCCTGTTAATTAAACAGGATTAGTTTTAATTAAGTTTTAATTAAAATAATCACCCTGACATGCGGGACCCACTGTCAGGTTTGACCCAGACCTGTTCCGTTGACCTGCTGACGTCACACTGACGTCAGGCTGACGCAGTAATTGAATTTCTGGATTTAAATTAAATCAGGAAATTCCAGAATATTAATTAAACTTCAAAAATTCATAACTTTTATTCTGTAACTCCAAATTGGACAAATTATATATGAAAAATGATCAGAAAAATCCAATCTATCCATCTGTACTATTTTCATGCATGATCAAACAAGTTAAATTGATGTTTTAAGCAGAACAAGAAAAGGCACTTTAAAAGGCCATATTTGAATTTGAAATTTGAATCCTTGATTCAAATTTGTTCAAACACTTCTGGTTTAGTTGCATTAGCCCAACACTCATTGCCATGTTTCATGCATGCATCATATTGTTGCACATTGTTTGGTGATGCTTGTGTATCGATGTCCTTTGCGATAGGATCTGTTCCCGAGGAGTACCGTGATTACCCTAACGAAGAACCGTATCCGTGCATCGAACCATCAGGCAAGCAACCAACCATTTGATCATATCGATACAATCCCATGTTCTCGCTCCTGCTCTCTTTTACTGCATTAAGACAACGCGATTCAAACTGCTGTGTGCTACGGTAGTTGAACCCATTTCCTCTGCATGACCTGTCATTGCCACAGTAACTAGATGAAACCCACTAGCATGTGTAGGAGTTGATTGAGCCATATGTATGTGTTGTTCCTACCTTGCTATGCCTGCTATGCTTAGAGTCGTGTCAGGTCTGGTTCATCGGGGTGATGGGCTGGAGTGGAATGATTATGTTGGTAATGAGAGTGGTGTGGTGAACACGATTTGGTAAAGGTATCGATGAGAGGCCATGTAGGAGTACATGGTGGGTTGTTTCATTGAAGCCGACCTTAAGCACTGAGATCTGTATGTGTGATTTAAGAATCAGCTACTACCATGCATTGGGCCCGAAACCAATGGACCCTCTCGGCTTCTTATTCACCCTAGTTCTCCGTCCAGGAGTTGCAAGTAGTTTCTGGTGTTTGTAGCCTACTGGAGGCCGTGGACAGCGCTGACCGTAGGGGTGGGCTGTGATGCGGTAGGTACGTGGCCGGGTGTACCGAATACCCGTTAGGTATCTCGGGAACCCTGTTCACATCGTTCGGGGCCGTATGGGAAACCTCGGCCGGACTTCCTGCGGATGGAACCTGAATAGGCGATAAACCTGGACTGGAGGCTTAGGTGATTAGGTAGGTCGTGGCCGACACCCACGTTGGGCTTCCGCTTGAAGGTTGCCGAGTACATGTCGTGTAAACGACGGTAAGTGGTGAGAGCGTGTATGAAGAAGTACCCCCTGCAGGGTTAACATGATCTATTCGAATAGCCGCGTCCGCGGTAAAGGACTACTTGGTTGCCTATACAGTTCATAGACAAGTAAATGGAAACTACTAAAAGCCTCAAGATAAGTGTGAGTGCCGAGGATGGCTCTTCCGTAGGAAGACGGAGGTGGATCCTCGGTAGTGTATTGAAGTGGTGAGTAGTGGACTCGTGTGCGCAAAACCATTTCAAGTTGGAGTATCGTAGGATAGTCTAGCCAAGAGTCAAAGCTGGCTTGCTGCAATAACTCCACCAACCCTTCTTGATACTATGCATGTATGTAGGATCTGATGTAAGTCTTGCTGAGTACCTTTGTACTCATGTT
>NC_057801.1:450112844-450133952 GCF_018294505.1 Triticum aestivum
TTATGTGGTGTTGCTCAGACGCCCGACTATGGCATTTCTTTTAAAGCCCTTTATGTGGTGTCGCTCAGACGCCCGACTGTGGCATTTCTCTTAAAGCCCTTTATTTGGTGTTGCTCAGACGCCCGACTGTGGCATGTTTATTATTTATTGCATAATTTTTAACATTGCTATGTTATTGCATATTCATATTTAACATGCTCATACGCATCAGAGTTTTATTTATCATTGGCGATTGACGTCATGTTCTTATAATATTTTTTCAGCACATCGCTCTCATATTATGTTTGTGTTCATAATGTTTGCGAGTACATTCAAAGTACTCACTGGCTTGTCCCTGGCTATTATCTTGGCCAGATTTTTCTTGCGCGGAGAGGAGCGACCACGCCGACAGTCTCGGAACCGAAGCAACGGTGATAGCAGCCTCGCGAAGATAGGAGTTAACGTGGTCAGCTTTTCCTGTGGAAACATGGAGTCCCATAGACATTGATGATCCACAAACCGCTTCCGCCATCAACCACTAGAAACCATTTGTTGTACTCATAGACCAGAATGGTCTTGTACTACATATTTTGTATTTGCCTGGAATTTCTGTATCAAGTTGGTGCCTTATCAGCTAACAGTTATCCTGGGGCTGATGAGTACAAGGGCCATTTTCTAGGAATTAATACCCGGAGAATCGGTCTCCACATTGAAGAGGCGCCAAATGTATCGTCGGTGAGCCCGTTCCCGCGCTACCGCGCAAGCTTCTCACCCGGCTAGTTTGGCCATGAGTTGACTAGAAGAGGGACAAAGCGTGGGCGTTTATTGGCAAAAAGCTTTGTAAAAATAAAGTGTGTGGAATGATTTTGCTCATAAATTTACCCATGGGTGATGAGGTCAAAGTTACACACAAGGGTGATGATGGACACTCGAGTGCGATAATTAATTCTGCACTCTACAGGGCACGAGGTTGAAGAAACCAACTGTGTGCAATAATGTCGAAGATCACAATTGAGTTAGCTATACAGATCATGTGCTATGAGATCGACAAGGTAAACAGATTCGAGAATGGTTAATAAAATCTAAGACCATTGCATATTAAGGTCAAAATAGTGTTACCAATATACGAGTCTCATATGATGCCATTTCAACGATTATACCACAAAAGCTCGAAATATTACAAGGTTCAAATTCTAGAGTTATATGGCTCAAATTCAAAGATTACAAGGTTCAAACTGATATTAGAAATGGAATTCAGCTCATCAGCTGCAAACGCTCGCGTTGATCTGTTGAACATGGATATCAGAGAGGTTCAAACTAATATTACCACTTCTAAGTCTGGTTTCGAAACCTCATAATTTTTTCAAAGGGGTAAGGCATTGAGAAGTCATGTATGGGGTTGACACGATGACTTCCGATTACTCTGTCATCTGAAGTTCCAAAATGAAATTCAGCATTTTCGGAGCCTATTCCATTCTGCCGCAGCCGCCGGTGCTGATCAACAAACCATTCATTTTTGTGAAATAAATGTAGGGAAATCCTCATTACCTTTAGCACCCTTGCTCCGACAACATAGAACTTGGCGAATATAATCTCCAGTAAGGTCCCTCGGTAAGAGTTCAAAGTAATTTCTAAGAGATGCAGATCTAGGCATTCAACATGATTGTTATACTGTATCACATTACCCACCACTGGGCCTAATCTTATATGCAAAATAAGAAAAGGTGTTAGTGCCTACATGACATCTTCGATCCGACATGATTAACATGGGCATTTGATTACAATCTAGAAAAATGTAGCCTTCTTCATAAGAGGTTGGTGTGGATGAAAAGTTCCCTAAGAAAACTAGTACAGATGAATCCAAAGAATAAATTCTTATGGATTGTAACCATATGGATCAAGTGAAAGTGCAACTAATCCCTGGGTGGTTTTGGTAATTCTTCACAACATATAGCTCATTGAACTAATACTCTTTCAAGATGATCATTTCAGAAAGTTCAATGATTGGCATGGCATGGACTAGAGATGTGGACCCCTCAAAATGCTAAGGACACATATTGGCAAAAAGCTCAAGACTCTACATTTTCATTTAAGTGATCCAAGATCACATTGAGTCCATAGGAAAGCCAATACTATTAAAAGTGGATGAGGTGTTCCTTAATGCCTTACTTGCTCAAAATGCTAGTGATATGCTCCAAAAACCCTCAACCACTTTCTCATATCCACATATATCCTAAACGTAAAGTCAAACTCGGCCCCACCGATTTGATCTATCCGGAGCCACCGAGTTCATTTGACATAGCCACTCCCACAAACCCTAATCACTTCAGTCTCACTGATAGGGATCTCGGTCTCACCGAGATGGGACTGCAAACTCTCTGGTTCCCTTCGTAATGTTTCGGTCTCACCGAAATGAGCGATCGGTCCCACCGAGTTCGCAATTCAAACTCTCTGTTTCCTTTTCGTAACATTTCGGTCTCACCGAAATGAGCGATCGGTCCCATCGAGTCTGCCTGACTAACTCTTTGTTTGCCAATTACTAAAATTGGTCCCACCGAGTTCTCGTGATCGGTCTCACCGAGATCAAGTTATGCCCTAACCCTAGCACATCGGTCCCACTGAGTTGATCATGCCAGTCCCACCAAAAAGCCTAACATTCACATTTTGAACTGAATCGGTCTGACCAAGTTTCACTATTTGGTCTCACCGAGTTTAGGAATCTGTGTGTAACGGTTAGATTTTGTGTGGAGGCTATATATACCCCTCCACCCACTCTTCATTCGTGGAGAGAGCCATCAGAACATGCCTACACTTCCAACATTCATTTTCTGAGAGAGAACCACCTACTCATGTGCTAAGACCAAGACATTCCAATCCAACCACAAGAATCTTGATCTCTAGCCTTCCCCAAGTTGCTTTCCACTCAAATCATCTTTCCACCATAGCCAAATCTATGAGAGAGATTTGAGTGTTGGGGAGACTATCATTTGAAGCACAAGAGCAAGGAGTTCATCATCAACACACCATCTATTACCTTTTGTAGAGTGGTGTCTCCTAGATTGGTTAGGTGTCACTTGGGAGCCTCCGTCAAGATTATGGAGTTGAACCAAGGAGTTTGCAAGGGCAAGGAGATCACCTACTTCGTGAAGATCTACCCAATTGAGGCAAGTCCTTCGTGGGGGATGCCATGGTGGGATAGACAAAGTTTCTTCTTCATGGCCCCTTCATGGGTGGAGCCCTCCGTAGACTCGCGTAGCCGTTACCCTCGTGGGTTGAAGTCTCCATCAACGTGGATGTACGATAGCACCACCTATCAAAACCACGCCAAAAATCTCCGTGTTTAAATTGCATTTTCTCCGTCCAAACTCCTCCCCTTTACCTTCATATGCAATGATTTACATTCCACTGTTATCCTCTTAGAATTGCATGTGTAGGTTGATTGCTTGACTAGTGCTAAGTTGCTAAAATCTGCTAAGACTTAAAATTGGGAAAAGGCTAGATTTTTATTTGGTCAAGTAGTCTAATCATCCCCCCTCTATACATACTTTTGATCCTACATCAAGCAACCAATATGGGGGGGGGGACATGTATGTACTGAAATCCTCCAAAAAACCCTTCAGAAATCATAGTACATTGTCATTGTAAAATTGGATAAAGGTGTCACAAATTGAACACCCTTATGTTTAACATTTAACAGGAAAGGAACATCACCTCGATATATAGCTTCTCCAGGCATGGAAAGCATCTCAAGAATCTGACAACTTGCTCCAGGTTGGGGCCGATAGATTCTAGTGCCAAGACCTTCACTGTGCGCAGTTTCAGGGTCAAGCTTGTCGGAATCCTTTTCTGGATGACAGATGAACATACATCTTCAGAACTAGAAATAATGTTAATTTGTAGAAGGAGAGGTAGAAGGCTGCTGTTGTACCTGAACGGGTGTGGATCCAATAACAAGTTCGAAGTATTTGTCATAGGAGTAGCCCACCACTATCAATTTCGGTGCAAAAATGACATTCATTCTTGTTGGACCTTCTTGATCAACTACAAGTAATCTCTCAACTGCAGGTGTGTCCTCAATGACCATAACATGGTACACATAAATAGTACGGAGAGTCATGGAGGTGATGTGGAAGCTACTCAACCCATTGATCGGCTGAAGACGAAGGTGCTCGAGTGTAGTACAACCATGTAGCAGGCGTTCCATGTCACCGTTTGGGAGGCAGACGACGACGACCTCGAGGTGCTTCAGTCGTGGTAGAATAAGAGCAGGCACACCATTAAGGGGGGATGGCAGTTCCTGAACTTGGCGACGCGCAGCGTGGGCGCGGGGCAGAGCGCGGACGTTGGCAGTGAGCGCATATGCCCATCATCAAAAGTGAGCTCCTTGAGGTGATCTAGGGTGGGGATCGGAACCAGTTGTCAAGCTTGGCTAGGTCCTTGCCATTGGAATGGAACTTGCCCATTCTAAGGCCTCTGGTTGGCCAAGGTGACTGCCAAGGATCTTAGAGAACACATCCAAGCTTTTGCGATAGCCATGGCAGAGCTTGTGGGTGCCGATGAGGTCGAGAGGGGTGGAGTTCCATAGGGGGAGCCACCGCCGGGAAAGGACGTTTGTCCATGCCCCGTATTTGATTGGGAGGAGGGAGATGATGACTATCAACATATCATCGGGGAGGGTGCTGATGAAGTCTAGGCCTGCTGGAGTCGCTTGCGGTTCTTGCTCGCCCCGCCTCTGCTTGTTGGCAGCCCCATTCTCCACCTCTGAAGTCTCCTTGTCAGCGGCGCTTTCTGATAGAAGTGGGAGTACAGGGAATATTTAGTTAAAACAGGGTAATAGAAAAGTGTATTGGTAACTAGAAGTTATTAGGTAGGAATATAGTAAGAAAATGGAATAGCAATTGGTTGCTTAAATACTACACAATTCATTTGATATTGTTGGGCAAGTCAACATGCAGATACTTGAAAAGAAAACTTAGTTTGAACAAAGTCTAGACGAATGATATCATTAGGGAAGTTAGCATATATCTCATGACCAGGCTCTTTTATGTGCAGTGCAATTTTAGTGCCAGCTTTCTATACATAAAACTTAGAAATTTCTTTCGAAAGGCCAGTGCCAAAATAGGAGTCACCATGTTCATCAAGTCTTACAGTAGCAACGATTGTAAATCCATGGTTTGTGTTCAGTATGACATCCCTGCAGTCTCGATTTATGTAAAGGGAAGGATTGTGCACTACAGATTCTATTGCATAGCAAGGGACGCGCTGCACAAAATGGTAGGATTGTTAAATAAAATATGGTAACATGCAAATATGGGCACAAATTGAAAGAACTGTACAACAGTTGAAATCGAAGGACAAAAATCTATAATTAAATAGATAGGGTAAACATGATGTCATGGAAATATGAGAGTAATCGAAAGAACAATACATCATTAATTTGCCTAATATAGAAAGAAGAGGGGAAAATTTTCCCTTTGGCGTATATGGTGCATGTGGAACCTTTTATTCAAATATAGCAATATTTAGTATATGTTTAGGAAAGTAGGCCATGCCAACCAATTTAGGGCGAGATTGAACATACTGCATGCATCCTCATGTCATCTGGTATAGCGAGATGGAACTCCATGGATGTATGGCGGAGGCCGCAAAGTCCTGATGTGTCTACGCACTGTACACTCTATGAACGAAAGAAAACCCTCAAATCAGCTCGAATAAAAGCGAATTCACGGCAATTTTGGTCGGGTGATTAAAGGAGGCAGATGAACTAGGATAAGAGACAAGATAATATCTCATTAAATTAGTTACCTTGGCCATGAGAAAGAACCCTCAGTACGATAGATTCCCCAACCGGGCGGAGATGGGTCGACCGCGAGTAGCGTCGAGAAAGTCGATGGCGATAGGCGGTGATGACCCACAAGTGTAGGGGATCTATCATAGTCCTTTCGATAAGTAAGAGTGTCGAACCCAACGAGGAGCAGAAGGAAATGATAAGCGGTTTTCAGTAAGATTTTCTCTGCAAGCACTGAGATTGTAGGTGATAGATAGTTTTGTGACAAGATAAATGGTAATGAGTAACAAGTAAACAAAGTAAATAAAATGCAACAAGGTGGCCCAATCCTTTATGTAGCAAAGGATAAGCCTGGACAATTTCTAATAATAAGAAAGGAGCTCCCGAGGACACATGGGAATTATCGTCAAGCTAGTTTTCATCACGCTCATATGATTCACGTTCGGTACTTTGATAACTTGATATGTGGGTGGACCAGTGCTTGTGTACTGCCCTTACTTGGACAAGCATGCCACTTATGATTAACCCCTATTGCAAGTGTCCGCAACTACAAAAGAAGTATTAAGGTAAACCTAACCACAACATTAAACATATGGATCCAAATCAGCCCCTAACGAAGCAACGCATAAACTAGGGTTTAAGCTTCTGTCACTCTAGCAACCCATCATCTACTTATTACTTCCCAATGCCTTCCTCTAGGCCCAAATAATGGTGAAGTGTCATGTAGTAGATGTTCACATAACACCACTAGAGGAAAAGACAACATACATCTCATGAAAATATCGAATGAATACCAAATTCACATGACTACTAATAGCAAGACTTTACCCATGTCCTCAGGAACAAACGTAAGTACTCACAAAGAACATTCATGTTCATAATCATAGGGGTAATAATATGCATTAAGGATCTAAACATATGATCTTCCACCAAGTAAACCAATTAGCATCAACTACAAGGAGTAATCAACACTACTAGCAACCCACAAGTACCAATTTGTGGTTTTGATACAAGATTGGATACAAGAGATGAACTAGGGTTTTGAGAGGAGATGGTGCTGGTGAAGATGTTGATGGAGATTGACCCCCTCCCTATGAGAGGATCGTTGGTGATGACGTTGGTGATGATTTCTCCCTCCCGGAGGGAAGTGTCCCCGGCAGAACAGCTCCGCCAGAGCCCTAGATTGGTTCCGCCAAGGTTCCGCCTCGTGGCGGCGGAGTTTCATCCCGTAAGCTTGCCCACGATTTTTTCCAGGGTAAAAGCTCTCATATAGCAGAAGATGGACACCGGAGGCCCACCAGGGGGCCCAGGAGACAGGGGGCACGCCCAGCAGGGGGGGGGGGCACTCTCCTGGCCAAAGTGTGGGACCCCTGATGTATTTCTTTCGCTCAATAATTCTTATTAATTGCAAAAAGATGTTTCGTGGAGTTTCAGGATTTTTGGAGCAGTGTAGAATAGGTTTCCAATGTTTGCTCCTTTTCCAGCCAGAATTCCAGCTGCCTGCATTCCCCCTCTTCATGGTAAACCTTGTAAAATAAGAGAGAATAGCTATAAGTATTGAGATATAATGTGTAATAACAGCCCATAATGCAATAAATATAGATATAAAAGCATGATGCAAAATGGACGTATCAACTCCCCCAAGCTTAGACCTCGCTTGTCCTCAAGCGGAAGCCGATAACGAAAAATATGTCCACATGTTTAGAGATAGAGGTGTCGATAAAAATAAAAAACAGACATGAGGGCATCATGATCATTCTTATAACAACAACATATATAGATTCTATCATATGATTTCCTATGCTCAAGTGACAATCAATTCACAATGTCAAGTATGGTTCAAAAACTTTATTGGGAACTAACAAACTATAATCTCAGTCATTGAAGCAATTTCAATTTATCATAACATCAGAAAGAGTCGACAATAGAGCTTTTTCAGCAAATTCACATACTCAACTATCTTGTAGTCTTCTATAATTGCTAACACTCATACAATACTTGTGGTTATGGAGTTTCAGCCGGACACTGTGAAAGATAGGGGCTTATTGTGTTGCCTCCCAACGTATTCACCTTTAGGTGATGTCAACTATAATAGCCCATGCTAACTTACATCCAATTGGATATACATATCATGATCTTTCAAACACGAAGAGCTTGCCAAAGGATAAAATGAAAAAGGGAAAGGTGAGGATCACCTTGACTCAAGCATAAAGTAAAAACATAAAGTAAAAGATAGGCCCTTCGCAGAGGGAAGCAGAGCTTGTCATGTGCGTTTAGGGTTGATGCACAAAGTCTTAATGCAAAAGAACATCACTTTATATTTACCATTGTGTGTGGACCTTTATTATGCAGTCCGTCGCTTTTATTACTTCCACAACAAGATCGTACAAAGCTTATTTTCTTTGCACTAATAAGTCATACATATTTAGATAGCAATTTTTTTATTGCTTGCAACATGACAACTTACTTGAAGGATCTTACTCAACCCATAGGTAGGTATGGTGGACTCTCATGGAAAAACTGGGTTTAAGGGTGTTTGGAAGCACAAGTAGTATCTCTACTTGGTGCAAGGAATTTGGCTAGCATGAGGGGGAAAGGCAAGCTCAACATGTTTGGAAGGTCAATAACAATACACTTTAACTAAGATGTGAGAAAACATAAACCATTACGTTGTCTTCCTTGTCCAATGTCAACTCTTTTAGCATGTCATACCTAATGAGTGCTCCCAATCATAAAAGGTGTTCAAGATAATATATTTATATGTGAACCTCTCTTTCCTTATCACTTCCTTTTAATTGCAACGATGACCAAAACTACGTTTATCAACTCTCAACAACTTTTATGCCTCATACTTTCTATGTGTGAAGTCATCACTATCCATAAGATCAATATGAACTCTTTTCTTTTTCCTTCTACTTTCTCAAGATCATGGCCACATAGCAAAGCCCTTGACTCAACACTAATTTTCATTGTAGATAGCTCACGGACTCGGTTACAAAAAGAGATCGCAAAGAAAAACTCAAAACTGCTTGATATCAAAACTTCAATCTACTAGATCAAGATACTACTAAAAGGATCAAACTAAATAAAACGGTAAAGATAGGAGTGTGATGGTGATACGATACCGGGGCACCTCCCCCAAGCTTGGCAGTTGCCAAGGGGAGTGCCCATACCCATGTGATTATTTCTCCTTCTTCATGGTTGGTGTTATGATCTTCTTGGCGATGATGCCCTTCAGGATGCGGTTCTCCTCCTCGACCTCGTTGACTTGTTGTTTGAGGTCCATAATTTCTTTACGGAGCTTGGCCGTAACGGCCAAAGATCCTTTTACCCAAGGATGCTGCATAGCTTCTGGAGAACAAGTAAAACTCTTTTTCATATTTTCATAAGAGAGAAATCTAAAGTTGGAAGGGGTGACCGAAGTAGGGATAGTCAGGCTGGATAGTTCCCCCATAGTGAATTCTGCTTGGAGACGAGAGGTAACTTCTTGATCCTCCTCCATGGCATCTATCCTTTTCAAATCAGCCTCCATATCATCTTCCGTTGATGGTCCAAAGTGATAGGCATCGCTATTTGCTCCTGGACCTGGTGTTGGGTGAGATACCCGACTCTCCCCGATTGACTCCTGAGAAGACATCTTGCTTTATTCTGCAACAAGAACAGCTCGAAACAAAAACAGAGGATATTTGCGTGATACGATGCTCAAAACCTTCGGGAGTATATAAAATGAATTTTACTGACCAAGATACGTAATGTGCAAGAAAACGGAGTCCGGGAGGCACACGAGGTGCCCACGAGATAGGGGGGCGCACCCAGTAGGGGGGGGGCCCTCCACTCTCGTGGAGGCCTCGTATCCCTTTCGGACTACTTCTTTCTTCCTAAAATTCTTAATTATTACGAAACTGATAAAAATTGCCATTGGAGTTGTTTTGGAGTCGGTTTACTTACCGTACCACATACCTGTTCCTTTCGGAGTCTGGGACATTCTGGAAAATGTCCCTTATGTATTCCTCAGGGGTTACAGTTGCAATAATATTAGTTTCAACATTGATAGGATTACCTGAAATGTAATGTTTAATTCTTTGACCATTTACCACCCTTGGACTTGTGCCTTCGAAGTTGTTGATTTTTATGGCACTAGAACGATATACCTCCTCGATAACGTAGGGACCTTTCCATTTAGAGAGAAGTTTTCCTGCAAAATATCTTAAACGAGAGTTGAATAATAATACATAGTCTCCTACATTAAACTCACGCTTTTGTATCCTTTTATCATGCCAGCGTTTGACTTTTTCTTTGAATAGCTTGGCATTCTCATATGCTTGGGTTCTCCATTCATCAAGTGAGCTGATATCAAACAACCTCTTCTCATCGGCAAGTTTGAAGTCATAGTTGATATCTTTAATAGCCCAATATGCTTTGTGTTCAAGTTCAAGAGGTAAATGACATGCTTTTCCATAAACCATCTTATATGGAGACATACACATAGGATTTTTGTATGCAGTTCTATAGGCCCATAATGCATCATCAAGTTTTTTGGACCAATTCTTTCTAGATCTATTCACAGTCTTTTGTAAAATTAATTTGAGCTCTCTATTGCTCAACTCTACTTGACCACTAGACTGCGGGTGATAAGGAGATGCGATTCTATGATTGACATCATACTTAGCAAGAATCTTACGGAAAGCACCATGAATAAAATGTGAACCACCATCAGTCATAAGATATCTAGGGACTCCAAACCTCGGAAAAATAACTTCTTTAAGCATTTTAATAGAAGTGTTATGATCAGCACTACTAGTTGGAATAGCTTCTACCCACTTAGTAACGTAGTCAACATCAACCAAAATATATGTATAACCATTGGAGGCAGGAAAAGTTCCCATATAATAAAAGCCCCAAACATCAAACGGTTCAATAACAAGAGAATAATTCATAGGCATTTCTTGACGTCTACTAATGTTACCTACTCTTTGGCATTCATCACAAGATAAGACAAACTTTCGAGCATCTTTGAAGAGAGTAGGCCAATAAAAACCAGATTGTAGTACCTTGTGTGCAGTTCTATCTCCAGCGT
The DNA here is from genome assembly GCF_018294505.1 of Triticum aestivum. Lineage (NCBI taxonomy): Eukaryota > Viridiplantae > Streptophyta > Magnoliopsida > Poales > Poaceae > Triticum > Triticum aestivum. Next base: position 450,123,689 of record NC_057801.1, read on the forward strand.
GGTGTCCTCCATAGGATTCAGAGTGACACTTGCGTAGGATCTGTTCCTGTTCATGCTCAGACACACAACGTCTAATAACACCATTGTAACACCCCGGATGCAACTTTCATATTCGTAACTCTAACTCTTGCCTTTTCCGGAGATGCAATATGATATTTCCTTCGTTGTTGGGTTTTTGTCTTTTATTTTGCTTTTTGTTCACGTCTTGCATTTCATATCATAGCATCATGCGCATTGCATCCGCATGTTTTCATAAAACCTCATAGCCGTTCGTAGTTACCGCTTCTCTATTTGTCTTCGTTTCCCTCTTGTCAGACCGCTTGTTCTTCTCTCAGACCAATTGGACCGCTCTCTCTCTCTGTCTCCGAGACCAACTAAACCCCCCCTTGTCCCCATGGCCTTTCATCAGACCACATTGTCTTTGTTTTCCCCTCTCGTCTAAATGCGCAACCTCTCTTCACAACCACCGACCTCCTCTTGCGTGCGTCCAAAAACTGCCCCGAACCCGAACCGCTCAGTCATCACCGTGGCATTCATATCATCTCCTAACATCTATAAAACATCTGTGTTTATTTGTTGGACTCCCATAAGCCATTTATCTTCGACCGTCCAATTACGATCGGAGGGACCAAATACCCCTAAACCTCCCCCACTTGCTATATAAATAGATCAACCCTAAAATCTAGGGAGATGTCCCATCCATCCCGCCTTGGCCGCCGCCACTTTCTTCATTGGGATCCCCTCACTGATCTCCCTCGATCCCCTCGCCCAATTCCACGAACCGAAGCCGCTTCCTCCTTCCTCGTTTTCCCCATCGGGCCAACCATCTCCTCTCCCTCGATCCACCCACTCCCGCAGCTCCTCCCCACGGCTTCTAGATCGAGCGAGCTCGATCTCCAGCAGCAGCGCCTTGGTTTCCCGCAGCTCCGTCGCCGCCGGGAACGAGTCCCTCCGCCCCGTCAAGTCCCGGCGCCTCAGCCTCACCCTCGCGACCCCGCCGCCTCCAGTGAACGTCGCCGGCGACCACCTTCAGCAGGACCCTGCGCCCCTGCCTTACCCTTCCTCTTCCTTCTCTCCTCCCTCTCTCACCTGCTCCCTCTGTTCGTGCAACAGGGAGCCCCCGAGGAGTTTGCGCCGTCCATCCTCGTCTCCCGTGCCCGGACGACGTCGTCCTCGAGCTCCCCAATGCCGGTCCTCGCCAGTAGCACCCCGGCGCCGCGCGCCCATGCCTTCCTCCCCACGCCCGGATCTGTTGCCGCCCCGTCTTCACCTTGCCGGAGTTTCCCCGCCATCACCAAATTCCATGCTGCCGCTGCTCTGCTTCCTGTCTAGCAGAGGAGGACGATGCCTCTCCTTCGAGTCATTCGAGCAGCAGGAGCCCGTTCGTCCCGAGCGTTGACCGCACCTCCAACAGCCTCCAAGGCCGAGCCCCAAGCCAGCCGGCCTGCATCCTCTACACCGGACGGCCCGAGGCCACTTGGTGAGCAGTCCCAGATCCAGCACTCACTAGTCCGGCCCAGTCCAGCAGTTTTGGCCGGTTATGCCTTTTTCCTGTTCCAGTGATTTTAGCTATTTATCCAGGGAGTGCAGTTTTACAGAAAAACCCTCAATGTTCATTCATTTATATCTCTCAAACCGTGCATCGGATTAAAATGATTTATATATGTAAGATGCTTAGAATTTTGTCTAGTTTCATAATATGCTGCTTTCATCCATGTTTAAAATGTTTAAAATGCTGTTTGTTTTAATTTTTTTAAATGCCATGTTAAAATGATTTATTTCATAACTAAATGACCGTAGCTCGGTTTTAAATAAACTTTATATGCAAATGGGGTGGAAAAGTGCCTAGTTTAACGTGGTGCACTTTATTTTCCTGTTTAACAACAATAAAGTATGGTTTAGGGCAGAACAGTACCAAACTCAAATTGCATGTGAGGATTTTCCAGAAATTGATGTTTGTTGTTCTGGCCTCGTTTAAACTTGCCTAGGTAGGTAGCTTAATTATGCTTCACCTCTTGCCATGTTTAACAACATTTCATATTGTTTGGTAGCTTAAACAGGAGAGAACTAAATAAATGAATGTGGTGTTTCATCTATGTGCAACTCGTTGCATATTGAGCTCCACTTAACTTGTAGTATTGTTTGTTGCACTTTGCCATGCCATGCCTCATTAAACCGTACATGCATCATACTTGATTGTGCATCATGCCATGATTATGCTTGTGTGTTTACCATGTTGTTTGCTTCTTTCCGGTTTGCTTCTCTCGTTAGCTTCGGTTTTGTTCCGGAGTTGTGAGGATTCGTTCGACTATGCCCGTTCGTCTTCTTCATGGAATCGTTCTTCTTCCTAGCGGGATTTCAGGCAAGATGACCGTCACCTTGGATCTCACTACTATCATTTCTATGCTAGTTGCTTCATTTTTTCGCTATGCTGTGCTACCTATCTTGTTCTTCAAGCCTCCCAAACTTCCATGTCAGCCTTTAACATTTTCACCCTTCCCAGCAAACCGTTGCTTGGCTATCTTACCGCTTTGCTCAGCCCCTCTTATAGCGTTGTTAGTTGCAGGTGAAGTTGAAGATTGCTCCATGGTGGACAGGGTTATGTTGGGATATCACAATATCTCTTATTTAATTAATGCATCTATATACTTGGTAAAGGGTGGAAGACTCGGCCTTATGCCTGGTGTTTTGTTCCACTCTTGCCGCCCTAGTTTCCGTCATACCGGTGTTATGTTCCCGGATTTTGCATTCCTTACGCGGTTGGGTGATTTATGGGACCCCCTTGACAGTTTGCTTTGAATAAAACTCCTCCAGCAAGGCCCAACCTTGGTTTTACCATTTGCCTCACCACCACCTATACCCTTCCCTTGGGTCGGCCAACCCGAGGGTCATCTTTATTTTAGCCCCCCCGGGCCAGTGCTTGTCTAAGTGCTGGTACGAACCGAGTAGACTGCGGGGCCCCCTCGTGGAAACTCGAGGTCTGGTTTTACTCGTAGGATGTCTCATCCGGTGTTGCCCTGAGAATGAGATATGTGCAGCTCCTATCGGGATTGTCGGCGCATCGGGCGGTCTTGCTGGTCTTGTTTTACCATTGTCGAAATGTCTTGCAAAACGGGATTTCGAGACTGATCGGGTCTTCCTGGGAGAAGGAATATCCTTTGTTGATCGCGAGAGCTTATCATGGGCTAAGTTGGGACACCCCTGTAGGGTATAAACTTTCGAAAGTCGTGCCCGTGGTTATGGGCAGATGGGAATTTGTTAATGTCCGGTTGTAGATAACTTGACACTAGATGGTCTCTTTTCGGCGGAGTCCGGGAAGTGAACACGGTTTTGGGTTATGTTTGACGTAAGTAGGAGTTCAGGATCACTTCTTGATCATTGTTAGCCTCACGACCATTCCTTTGCTTCTCTTCTCGCTCTTATTTGTGTATGTTAGCCACCATATATGCTTAGTCGCTGCTGCAACCTCACCACTTTACCCCTTCCTTTCCCATTAAGCTTTGCTTATCTTGATACCCATGGTAATGGAATTGCTGAGTCCTCATGGCTCACAGTTTACTACAACAACAGTTGCAGGTACAGGTTATGCGATGGTCATGAAACGAGAGCGATGTTTGCTTGTTTCGGAGTTCTTCTTCTGCTTCTTCGATCAGGGGATAGGTTCCAGGTCGGCAGCCTGGGCTAGCAGGGTGGATGTTGTTTGAGTTTCTGTTTGTGTTTCATCCGTAGTCAGATGGTGCTCTTATGTAAGATCATGTTGTATTCGTGTGGCATTGTATGCCTTATGTATGTATCCCTATCTATTATGTAATGTTGATGTAATGATATCCACCTTGCAAAAGCGTCTTCAAGATGCGCTTCTATCCTTGGTGGGACCTTCGAGTTCCTTTAGGATAGGGTCGCATCTTGGGCATGACAAGTTGGTATCAGAGCCTCAACCGACCATAGGAGCCCCCTTGTTTGTTGGCCGTTGTTGAGTCTAGAACAAAAAAAGTTTTGACTCTTAGGATTATATATATCGGAGAGTAGGATTCTTTTTACTCCTCAGCCCCTTCGTCGCTCTAGTGAGGACTGTTGACGTAGATGTTTTGTCTTTCCTCTCCTCAAATTTCACTAAACATTTTTTAGGATCACGCGGGTATCTTGGAATCGTTCCGATAGTCTTGTGACGAGAACATTGTTCTTGGTGCCTCCTGACATTTAAGGGTTGTGGCAGTGTCCCGGGGAGTTGAGATCAGAGGTGTTGTCGTCACAATTTTATCATTGCAGTTCTGGAATACCTGAGTTTTGCCGACATTGAAAATCTCTTTTATGCAGTTGTTAGTGAGATAACCTCGACGCCACCCAGTACTGGGGAGTTCGGGAGTATTGCCATAGCTCGTATAACGGATGCTTCTTGAAGGTTGAGGTACAGGATTTCCGGAGTTTTCTTGGTTATGTGTTGACGGATGGATACAGCTGGATGTAGGGATTGTTAGTTTGGGTGAGATATATTGCTTCCCCTATATCCCCAACACCATATTGCAAAACCAGAAAGTTCGGGAGTTTTATAGGTGGGAATTCAAGTAGCTCCTAGAATATCTTTCCGACAGATGCATGATATGGGATTGGGTAAATCTCTAACATATGTTTGTTTCCGGCTTATTCTGCAAGCCAAATCCTTTGTCTTGTTTTATTTGTGGTATTCGAGTTGCTTCGAAGTCAAATGTTGAATCCATACCCTTCCTAAACGGTGTTCTCATATTGCTATGTGAATACTAATCCTTTTGGTCATCGAGAGTGTCATGACAGTTCTTCTCTAACCGGCGTGATTCTCTCCAGGCTAATACTATCATTTTTCCCATTCGCAATATCAATTCTAAGTTTTCCCAATGGTGTTTGTTTCATCCGTCCCCAAGTTGCCTTTGTTTTCCCGCCCTCCCACCCTTTTTATTCAAGGACTCAGATTTATTAATCAAGTATCCTTTTATTGATGGGAAGTCTCTACATTCTTTTCCGTCAATGCTCTTATCCGGTGATTCTCAGGAAGATACTAACGGAGCTTCAAGTTTATTATTCTTTGTTCTCTTTTCTTCTTCGGTGGATCCAATTCAAGCTTTTTCAAGCATATGCTTTCCCTGTTTCAAATGTTTTTTCATGCCGGTGCATCTCGTAATCATCCACCTTTCTCTATTCATATCCGGAGTGCTAAAGATATCTCAGAAGAATCATGTTTCCATTCTTAATCTGTTCGAGTACTTCAAGGTTTTTTCTCTCATTCAAGCTATTTAATTCTACCAGTGCAGTCTCTATTTCAAGCAATCCGTCAATGATGGTTCTTCTGAGTGGGCCCTAACCCACAGGTCTTTTCCCAGGATCTTACCTGACTCTTCTAATTTATCAGGAGCGATTCTCAAATTCATTTCCAAGTTTGATGTAAGAATGAATTTTCATCAGTCACATGCCTTCTCCAAGGTCGTTTTCAAATTCTTTTAATCTTTGGCTCAACCTTTCCTATTTTAGTTCTCCCGGAGTATCTCAACAATTCATGGTGGTTCTCATCATCATTCTCAACATTTGAAGACTGAAGAAGGATTTCTCTCAAATCTTGGTCCATTCTCTTGAATATTCATGGTTCTAGCTTCATGCTATCCTCATAATTGTTTTGATTGTGACAATTCTTTTCTTACCATCCGACGTATTTCATGAGTTGTTTCCATTTCTTTCCTCCGAAGGCCATCATGTCATAATTCTTCATTCTCAGCGTGTAGCTATCATTCTCCAAATCTTACCGGTGAATCATTCAAATATCCTCTAATCAGTTCATGTTCTATTCGTTCTCATGTATCTAAATCCCTTCAAGTATCTTCATTCGTTTCCAAATTCTTTCCGGTGAATTGTGCCCTTGCTACTCTCTTTTCCAATTTTTACGATGGTTCGTTCGAGATTTCACTTCCTTTGTTATCATATCAATTCATTCGTTGTTTCCAAATCCCACCGGTGGTTCCATCAATACATTCTGAAGTTTGCGCTATATCTCTATCTGTAATCATTTTTCAATGAGAATAAGTAGTATGCCAAATCCATTGCTTGTCATCAATTTAATTTGATGAAGGATAAGCATACAGTAAATCTTATTCTTATTTCCTCGAGGTGATTCAATTCTTTTCTTCCAGAGATTGTTCATGATGAAGTAATTCTCGGTTCTAGTGTTTCATCTTTTTCTTTTCTGGAGTTCCAAGTTTTCTCGGTTATATCATCGCGAAGCTCCATCTAAATCATTGCAAGGCTTCGCCTTGTGTTTTCAACCTCTCTTTCTTTTAATCATCCTTTTATTACCAGAGTCCTTCATGGAGTCTCTACATGGTGGTTCGTCAAGAATTCCTTTCATTCTTCAATTCTTCTTCAAGGTTTCTCTTGAAGTTTCGACCCGCCAAGCTATACTCTAAAATAAACATGGTGCTCAACACATGTTTTGTTTTGAGGAGCTCAAGTATTCTTCATCTTGCATTCCAAAGTGCAATTCTTTCTACCTTATCTTTTGAGGTGGTGTTATGTCACTCTTGACAATTTCCTTCATGTTTCATGATTCATATATTGTCAAGAATGAGGTATTTCAAATCCATCATTTTCTCTTCGTTCAAGAGATCTTTTCGACCAATCAACTTCTTTGTTGGAGTTATCTTGTGTAAGATTTCACCTACATCCTTTCCTTAAGGGTTGTTGCTATTTGTGGTGATTATGCATGACCCAAGCTCTTTATCCTCTTGGTGGAAGAAGTTTTCATATCTTTGGTGCTCTCAATCAAATCAATGGTTTCCATTAGTGGCTGGTTGTCACCTCATAGTCTTGAGATGGTTTCCATAAGCCCACTACAAGCTTATTCTTTTCGTTGTTGGTTTTCCAACAACTCCGTTCTAACCTTCTTGGAAGGGTGCTTTCCAAGCTCATTTGTGGCAGAAGTTGTCATTTTCTTCTCCGTCCCTTTATCCCAATGGTCTAACTTCTATTCTTTCATTACGGAGGCATTGCGATGTTGTGCTCTTCACCCATCACCTCGTTTGGTGAGGATCGTCTTCTTTTCTGGCTTATCCATTTAACCGAAGTGTTGTATCATCTCTTTAATATCTTTTCATCTCATCAAGTTTTCTTCTCTTTTCTATCGGAGTGTTGTCCAAATTCTGTCATTCTTGTTCCTTGGCTATCTCTTTATACCGAGGTGGTCATATTCTTTCCGTTCCTGAAAGCTCTTATTTCCATGTCTTTCAACCTTCAAGTTCTCGTAATACTCCTCGTTCCTCTTTTCTAACGGATTGTTTGCAATCTCATTCATATCTGTTGTACTATTTCTTTTAAATTGCTCAACCTCTCAAGGTTCGTGGTTTCACTCGTTCATCAAAGAAGCAACTTAGTTTACCTCTTATCTTCCTCTTCATTTTCCCTCCGGTGCCATCCTAGATCTTGGGACGAGATCCTCTTGTAGTGGTGGAGTGTTGTAACACCTCGGATGCAACTTTCCATATTCGTAACTCTAACTCTTGCCTTTTCCGGAGATGCGATATGATATTTCCTTCGTGGTTGGGGTTTTGTCTTTTGTTTTGTTTTTTGTTCATGTCTTGCATTTCATATCATAGCATCATGCGCACTGCATCCGCATGTTTTCATAAAACCTCATAGCCGTTCGTAGTTACCGCTTCTCTCTTTGTCTTTGTTTCCCTCTTGTCAGACCGCTTCTTCTTCTCTCAGACCAATTGGACCCCTCTCTTCTCTCTTTCTCCGAGACCAACAAAATCCCCCTTGTCCCCGTGGCCTTTCGTCAGACCCCATTGTCTTTGTTTTCCCCTCTCGTCTAAATGCGCAACCTCTCTGCACAACCACTGACCTCCTATTGCGTGCGTCCGAAAACTGCCCCCAACCCGAACTGCTCAGTCATCACCGTGGCATTCAGATCATCTCCTAACATCTATAAAACATATGCGTTTATTTGTTGGTTTTGGGTTATGTTTTACGTAAGTAGGAGTTCAAGATCATCCGGGAAGTGAACATGATTTTGGGTTATGTTTTACGTAAGTAGGAGTTTAGGATCACTTCTTGATCATTGTTAGCTTCACGACAGTTCCTTTGCTTCTCTTCTCGCTCTTATTTGCGTATGTTAGCCACCATATATGCTTAGTCGATGCTGCAACCTCACCACTTTACCCCTTGCTTTCCTATTAAGCTTTGCTAGTCTTCGTGGCTCACAGTTTACTACAACAATAGTTGCAGGTACAGGTTATGCGATGATCATGACGCGAGAGCGATGTTTGCTTGTTTTGGAGTTCTTCTTCTACTTCTTCAATCAGGAGATAGGTTCTAGGTCGGCAGCCTGGGCTAGCAGGGTGGATGTCGTTTGAGTTTCTATTTGTGTTTCATCCGTAGTCGGATGGTGCTCTTATGTAAGATGATGTTGTATTCGTGTGGCATTGTATGCCTTATGTATGTATCCCTATCTATTATGTAATGTTGATGTAATGATATCCACCTTGCAAAAGCGTCTTCAAGATGCACTTCTATCCTTGGTGGGACCTTCAAGTTCCTTTAGGATAGGGTCGCATCTTGGGCGTGACAACCATCTACTCCTTCTTTATATAGGTGTGGGTCATCCCAAAAGTAATGTCTTAAATCATAAAAGAACTTTTTCTTTTGCTGGTATGTGAAACTAGGAGGTATAAATTTAGCAACAATGTAATTAGCAAAATCAGCATACGAAGGAGCAGTATGAGAAGCATTAATGACCACTAATTGTTCATCAGGAAAGCTATCATCAATAGGCAGTGGGTCATCAAGAACATTCTCTAACCTAGAAAAGTTGTCTGCAACGGGGTTCTTAGCTCCCTTTCTATCAATAATGTGTAAATCAAATTCTTGGAGCAAGAGAACCCATCTAATGAGCCTAGGCTTAGCATCTTTCTTTTCCATAAGATATTTAATAGCAGCATGATCAATGTGAATAGTAACTTTGGAGTCAACAATATAAGGTCTAAACTTATCACATGCAAACACAACTGCTAAGAACTCTTTTTCAGTAGTAGCATAATTTCTCGGGGAAGTATCAAGAGTCTTACTAGCATACTAGATAACATTCAATTTCTTATTAACTCTTTGCCCTAGAACAACACCTATAACATAATAACTAGCATCGCACATAATTTCAAAAGGTAAATTCCAATCAGGTGGCTGAACAACAGGAGCAGTGACCAAAGCTTCTTAAGTATTTCAAATGCTTCTACACAATTATCATCAAAGACAAAAGGAATATCTTTTTGCAATAAATTAGTCAGAGGCCTAGAGATTTTAGAAAAGTCCTTAATGAACCTCCTATAAAAACCGGCATGACCAAGGAAACTTCTTATACCTTTTATGTCCTTGGGACATGGCATCTTTTCAATAGCATCAACTTTAGCTTTATCAACTTCAATACCTCTCTGGGAAATCTTGTGCCCCAAAACAATGCCTTCATTAACCATAAAGTGACACTTTTCCCAATTTAGAATGAGACTAGTGTCCTTGCATCTCTACAAAACTCGATCAAGGTTGCTCAAACAATTACCAAAAGAGGATCCATAAACGGAGAAGTTGTAACGCCCCGGATCCGATGCGCCAAGTGTCCACCAGTTATTCGCTGTCGTTGCCATGTCATTTGCTTGCGTGTTGCATTTTGCCATGTCATCATGTGCATTGCATTGCATCGCATACGTGTTCGTCTCATGCATCTGAGCCTTTTCCCCGTTGCCCGTTTTGCAATCCGGCGCTCCTATACCCTCCGGCGTCACCCTCTTCTCTCTTTTCGTGAGTGGGTGTTAAACTTTTTCGGAATGGCCCGAGTCTTGCCAAGCGGCCTTGGTATAGTACCGGTAGACCGCCTGTCAAGTTTCGTGCCATTTGGAGGTCGTTTGGTACTCCAACGGTTAACCGGGTAACCGCAAAAGCCCCTCTCTCTTTGCAGCCCAACACCCTTCCAAAGTGGCCCAAAACCTAGCAAACTCCCCTCCATGCTGTCGGTCGTTCGATCACGATCGCGTGGCCGAAAACCGCTCCTCATTTGGACTCTCCTAGATCCCTCTACCTATTTATATGTGCCTCCCCCCGAAAAATCACAGATGAACCCTAACCCTCTCCCTCCTCGCGCGCCGGACACGTCCGCGCCGCCGCCGGACATGTCCGCCGCCCCGCAGCCACGTCACTCCAGCCTATGAGAGAGCGACACGTCAGCCTCCGCCGCGCCCCGCTCACTCCGCCGCTGCCA
>NC_057801.1:450134270-450141403 GCF_018294505.1 Triticum aestivum
CCTAAGCCGCTGCTCCGGCCGCCGCTCCTCCGCCTCCGCCTCCGTCCCGCTCGCCGGCGCCGCCCCGCGTCCTCCCGCTCGCCGCCGGTTGCCCCGACCACCACCGCGACACCTCGCTGCCGGAGCGCCTCGTCGTCGACCTCCTCCGCCTCCCCGTGCCGCGATCCGGCCGGATCCGGCGAGATCCGGCCCGGATCCGCCATCTCCGGCCACCCCGGCGTCTTCCCCGTCGTCTCCGGCGAGTTTTCCGGCCGCCTCGAAATCCGTGCAGACCCAGAGGTTGACCCCGAATCCGCTAAGTCCCAGATTTTTGTCATTTTCATGCCATGTTTGACATGCCGTATCTCTACATCCGTAGCTCCGTTTCGTGCGTGTAATATGTCAAATTGTTCGTCTCAACGAGTACATCATTTCATTCCATTGCATCATATACATTTGAGCTCATCTTGATGCCTGAATCATCGTTGTAAGAGTGCTTCATAATGTTTTCTGCTGTCCGTTATCAGAACGAGCTCATTTGTCATTTTTGCCATGATTGATGTGTGCATCCTATGAGGTTGATGTCTACATGTGTTTTGATCTATGCTATGTCTTCATTACAGAGGTGATTACCATGTATTTTTGTGATCAATGTGGTGACTAGCACAAGCATGCAAACTAAGCTTCGTGATGTTACTGATTTTAGTCCCTGTTCTGCTGTTATTTTCATGCCATGTAAACTTGATGCTACAGATAGATCCATGCATATTTTGAGATACTTCAGTAAGGGTGTTTTGAACATGTGGTTATTGTCTATCCATTCATGCCCTTGGTTGAAACTATGGAGTAGCCTGTCAGGTCATTTTCGTGCTCTACTTTTGCTTCAAAATGTTTCCTGGCAGATTGTTTACTTGTTATTCAATTTGGCCAAGGTTGCTCTTGACTTGCATGCTATGGACTTGTTCTTGACTTGGTTTGTTTCACAAACATGTCTTCTTGATGAGGCTATGCTTATCTTGTCATTCAATGACTTGTGGTGAGTGAATCGAGCTTGTTAAGTAGGGTACATGATGTTGCTGTTTTGCTAGGCTGAATCTGTTATTTGGTGATGCTATATAAACATGTTGCTACTAATCATTCTATGCATAATATGGAGATGTTCTATAAACATGTTTTGATCTACATATAATGCTATATCCATCCATGCCCCTGGTTGCATTTATATCTTGCTGTAGCTTGTTCATATCTTGCTCCAAAGTTGCTTCATAATGTTGCTGTCAGCCTGTTTACATTAAGTTCAGTTGTTACCATGGTTGTTCCTAGTGTTCCATGCACCCTATGACCTTGCTATTGCCATGCTTAGCTTCACAAATATGTCTTCTTACTGTTGGTTGCCTTTCCATGCCATCTTTTGCTCTGTAGTGAGTTGCACAAGCTCATCTACATGCCTTCATAATTATGTTTCTGCCATGTATGAATCTGTATAATAACTTGCTATGTTTACATGGGTGCCATCATATTTTCTGATCCTTTTTGGCTTATGGTCAGTAAGGGACTTTTGATCTATGCTTTGAGTAGAATCATGCCATGCCTTGGTTTGCCATTATAAGTTCCTGTAATAGGTTGTTTGATAGCTCTAAACATTGCATCATGATGTTATTTTCTGCAAAGTCTGGAATTGTTATAACTTGCAATCTTACCATGTGTGTTTGAGCATGTTCTAGTGATTTCTGGAGATATCTCAGTGTTCATGTTTTATAATGCTTTACATGTACATCATGCCCATGCCTTTTTTTATCATGTAGGGGTGATGTAGCTTATTGTTTTGATGCTTGCAACATGCCTAGTTGTTGTTTTGGACAACTTGTCTTTTAAACTTGTTTCATGTGTGTGTGTTGAACCGTTGCTCCGTTTTGAGTGTGCTCTATATGAAACTTGCTTAGAATTGCATGTAGTTTCATATTATCATGTTGCATCCTTGTTTTGAGGTGTTTGCTTGATGTTTGGGTGCATTTCGCATCAATGCCATGTTTAACTTGTGTTGCTCATATCTTCTAGGCCGTAACTTCGAATTAAATGAACTTTATATGTAACTTGACTAGAATCTCATGTAGATCATCTTTGTGCATCTTAACTTGATGTTTAACAACTTGAACATAAGGTTTATAAAGATCTGGACCATTTTCAAAATATGCATATGAGGACTTACCGGAATTGTTATATGTTGTTCCCGGCCTCATTTAAACTTGCCTTAATGTGTTGTTCTTGTTTGCATCATCTCTTGCCATGAGTAGCTTCATGTAGCTTTGTCGTGCATCATGCTTGTTTTGCATCATGTCTTGTTCATGTTTGGTGTGTTTACCTTGTTGTGTGCTTCTTTTCGATAGTTCCTGTTTTGTTGCGATCGTGAGGATTCGTTCGTCTACGCTTGGTTCGGCTTCATCCGTTCATCTTCTTCATGGACTCGTTCTTCTTCCTTGCGGGATTTCAGGCAAGATGACCGATACCCTGGATCTCACTACTATCATTGCTATGCTAGTTGCTTCGTTCTATCGCTATGCTGCGCTACCTATTACCTGTTTATCAAGCCATCCCAAATTGCCATGAACCTATAACCTTTGACACCTTTCCTATGCACACCGTTGCTTGGCTATGTTACCACTTTGCTCAGCCCTCTTATAGCGTTGCTAGTTGCAGGTGAAGTTGAAGATTTCTCCATGGTCGACAGGATTTTGGTTGGGATATCACAATATCTCTTATATTATTAATGCATCTATATTTTGGTAAAGGGTGGAAGGCTCGGCCTTATGCCTGGTGTTTCGTTCCATTCTTGCTGCCCTAGCTTCCGTCATACCGGTGTTATGTTCCCGGATTTTGTGTTCCTTACGCGGTCGGGTGATTTATGGGACCCCCTTGACAGTTCGCTTTGAATAAAACTCCTCCAGCAAGGCCCAACCTTGGTTTTACATTTGCCTCACCTTGCCCTTTTCCCTTGGGAGTCGCTCTCTCGAGGGTCATCTTTATTACAGCCCCCCGGGCCAGTGCTTGTCTAAGTTTTGGTCCAAACTAGAGCACCGTGCGGGACCATCCCTTGGCAACTTGGGTTACGTCGGTACCTGTACGCTTAGCTTATCCGGTGTGGCCCTGAGAATGAGATATGTGCAGCTCCTATCGGGATTGTCGGCGCATCGGGCGGTCTTGCTGGTCTTGTTTTACCATTGTCGAAATGTCTTGTAAACCGGGATTCCGAGTCTGATCGGGTCTTCCTGGGAGAAGGTCTATTCCTTCGCTGATTGCGAGAGCTTGTCATGGGCTAAGTTGGGACACCCCTGCAGGGTATAATCTTTCGAAAGCCGTGCCTGCGGTTATAGGCATATGGGAATTTGTTAATGTCCGGTTGTAGATAACTTGACACCAGATCCGAATTAAAACGCATCAACCGCGTGTGTAGCCGTGATGGTCTCTTTTCGGCAGAGTCCGGGAAGTGAACACGGTTTTTGGGTTATGTTTGACGTAAGTAGGAGTTCAGGATCACTTCTTGATCATTGCTAGTTGATGACCGTTCCGCTTGCTCTCTTCTCGCTCTTATTTGCGTATGTTAGCCACCATATCATGCTTAGCCGCTGCTGCAGCCTCACCACTTCACCCCTTCCTTTCCCTTTAAGATTTGCTAGTCTTGATACCCATGGTAATGGGATTGCTGAGTCCTCGTGGCTCACAGATTACTACAACAACAGTTGCAGGTACAGGTTATGCAATGATCATGATGCGAGAGTGATGCTTGCTTGCATTGAGTTCTTCTTCTGCTTCTTCGATCAGGGGATAGGTTCCAGGTCGGCAGCCTGGGCTAGCATTGTGGATGTCGTTTGAGTTTCTGTTTGTGATTCATCCGTAGTCGGATGTTGTCCTCATGTATTGTGATGTTGTATTCGTGTGGCATTGTATGCCTTATGTATGTATCCCCATCTATTATGTAATGTTGATGTAATGATATCCACCTTGCAAAAGCGTTTCAATATGCGGGTCTATCCTTGGTGGGACCTTCGAGTTCCTTTTGGATAGGGTCACATATTGGGCGTGACAAGTTGGTATCAGAGCCTCGACCGACCCTAGGAGCCCCCTTGATTGATCGTGTAGTTTGGCCGTTGTTGAGTCTAGAAGAAAACTGTATTCAGAGTCTAGTTATATCGGAGAGTAGGAATTCTTTTTACTCCTCAGCCCCTTCGTCGCTCTGGTCAGGAATCTTGACGTAGGTCTTTTGAATTACTCCTCTTCCCCTTCAAATTTTCTTTAGGATCACGCAGTTGGTTTTCCGATCGTTGTTCCTCAGCTCTTTTCATCCGGTGCATTTCTCGTGAAGTTGACTCGACCCTCTTCATCTTTGAGTTTAATCCTCAGTTGTTTTCTTTCCCACCCGCCCACCCCTTTTCATCTCGGAACCGGAGTCCATAATCGAGTATCCATCCTACTCGTGCGAAGTCTTTGCTTTCTTTCCTCAATGTTTTCAACCAGTGTTTTTTCTCTTCAAGGTATTCGTCGGTTTCCCCTTCCAAGTTGCCTTTGTTTTCCCGCCCTCCCACCATTCTTCTTCCCGGAGTCTAACTCTCTTTCGAGCATCAATTTCATTCATGCGGAGCCTCTTCAATCTTTCCTCAATTATTTCAACCGGTGAATTCTCGTCTCGGTGGATATTCTTCATCTCTTTTTCTTTTCCGATGCACAAAATTCATGTTTTTTTTCGGGTTGATCACACTCTTTTCCTGGATCAAGTGTTCTCCTTGCTCGTTCGCCTCTCGCCATTCAATCATTCCGGAGTTCAAAACATCTCAGGAGATTCGTCTGTGTTCCAATTAATTCGAGGTTGTCACCTCATTCAAATATTTCAATTGTTCCGGTGCATCATCTATCTGTTCAACAATCCTTTCCAACGGTGTTTTTTCTCTTCAGTCGGCCCTAACCCACAGGTCTTTTTCCAGGATCTTACCTGACTCTTCTAATTTCCCAGAGCTATTCTCAAATCCTTTTTGAAGTTTGATGTAAGTATGATTTCATCAGTCAGATGCTTTTCCAAGATCAATTTCTAATCATTTCATTGTTGGCTCAACCTCTCTGCTTTTCATTCTCCCGGAGTACCTCAGTAATTTTGGTGATGTTTCTCGTCGTCTTTCTCAGATTTGAAGATCGAACAAGAGTTTTCATATCATCCTCTCAGATTATTTTAGTTTATCAGATATTCTTTCTTATCCATCCGGAGTTTGTCAGAAATTGTTTTCCCGTTTCTTTTTACCGGAGGCCATCATTTCAGTTATCATTCTTTATTTATCCCGGTGCTTCATTCAAGTGTTCTTTAATCAGCTCATGATCTCTTTGTTCTTTTGCATCTAAATTCCCTCAAGCATATTTGTTCTTCTAATTCTTCCCGGTGATTCATTCTCTTTCACGAGTCGTTTTCAAATTCTTATGATGATTCCTTCAGATTCTTTTCCTTGTTTATCATATTAATCCTTTCGTTCTTTCCAATCCTACCGGTGGTTCATGAAGACCTTCTCAAGTTTGCGATATGTCACTTCTAAATCCTTTTCAAGAAGAATAAGTAGTATGAAAAATCCATTGATTGTCATCAATTTAATTTGATGAAGGATAGGCATACAATAAATCTTATTTTTATTTCATCCAAGTGAGTAATCTTTTCCTTCGGAGTTTGTTCTTGATCAATAAATTCTAGTTCCAAGTGTTGTTCATCTTTTCTTTTCCGGAGTTCAATTTCCTCAGTCATTTTGTCAGAACCTCCATCTAAATCGTCGAGGCTCATCTTATTCTTTCATCCTTCAATTTTATCTCGTCATTCTTTTGTTACCGGAGTTCATGGTGGTTCTTCATGATTTAATTCATTCTTCAAGAGTTCTTCAAGATTCTTGTCAGTGGAGTTCAAATATCTGTTCTTCTCGCGTCTCGAAGTGCAATTAATTCTCCGTATTCTTTGAAGTGGAGTTTTGCATTCCTTCATTCCTCTCAGCTATGCTATCATTTCCGTTTGCGGCTGGTTATCACCTCATCATTTTGAGATGTTATCTCTAAGTCCACATCAAGCTTATTCTTTCGTTGTTGATTTTCTCAACAACTCCATTCAATCCTTCTAAATTCTTTTCATTGAATACTCTTTCAATACTTTCCAGAGTTTTGTGTCATGTCTTCATCAAGTATCATTCCATCCTCTCAAGTTCATGTTCTATTCTTTCCATGTCCAGTCAGAGTTCTGCCTAAATCCTTTCAGTCTTATTCGTTTCTTATCTCATTCTAACGGGAGTGCTTTCATAGTATATCTGATTCCGTGAGCTTTCGATTCTCGTCATTCTCGCCGTTCCTCTCTTATTCTCGAGTGCTATCGATTCTTTGCTTCTTCTCTTGATTTCTTGTTTCACCTCTTCCTCTTTCTCTTCCGTCTCGGTCCTAAGATCTTGGGACGAGATCTCTTGTTAGTGGAGGAGTGTTGTAACGCCCCGGATCCAATGCGCCAGGTGTCCGCCAGTTATTCACCATCGTTGCCATGTCATTTGCTTGTGTGTTGCATTTTGCCATGTCATCATGTGCATTGCATTGCATCGCATACGTGTTCGTCTCATGCATCCGAGCCTTTTCCCCGTTGTCCGTTTTGCAATCCGGCGCTCCTATGCCCTCCGGCGTCCCCCTCTTCTCTCTTTTCGTGAGTGGGTGTTAAACTTTCTCGGAATGGCCCGAGTCTTGCCAAGCGGCCTTGGTATAGTACCGGTAGACCGCCTGTCAAGTTTCGTGCCATTTGGAGGTCGTTTGGTACTCCAACGGTTAACCGGGTAACCGCAAAAGCCCCTCTCTCTTTGCAGCCCAACACCCTTCCAAAGTGGCCCAAAACCCAGCAAACTCCCCTCCATGCTCTCGGTCGTTCGATCACGATCGCGTGGCCAAAAACAGCTCCTCATTTGGACTCTCCTTGCTCCCTCTACCTATTTATATGTGCCTCCCCCCGAAAAATCGTAGATGAACCCTAACCCTCTCCCTCCTCGCGCGCCGGACACGTCCGCGCCACCGCCGGACATGTCCGCCGCCCCGCAGCCACGTCACTCCAGCCTATCAGAGAGCGACACGTCAGCCGCCGCCGCGCCCCGCCCACTCCACCG